>NW_020448863.1:965479-1182852 GCF_003343035.1 Apteryx rowi
GCCGCGCCCGGCCGCCGGGAGCCCCCTGGCGCCGGCAGCGCCCCGCGGGCGCCTTCGTGCCGCGGCGGTCACCCCGGGCAACTCGGCATCCCGCCTCGCCCGCTGCCCCCTCGCTCCTCGCCGTTGTTCGTCCCTGGGTTGAGCGAGAGCGAGGGGACGGTGCAGCCTTGCGTTCCTGGCTSGTCGTCATTAGTGTGCTCCTCGGCTCGCTCTTAAGAGGATTTCCTGCCCCCCTGCGCTGTGCAATCTCTTCTTTTTTCTTTTGCTCTCTTCTGGTTGCCTCGTATCACCCCTGTAATATTGTGCCGTTGCCATTAGAGAGCTCCTTATTGCTCTCATGCTTTCTGCAGGTTACCCAGGTTATTCACCTACGCAGCATCCTTTCTCAGTTCAGCTTCAAACCACGCATCTTAACTCTGTTTCCAGCAATATGTAGATATAACCATGATAGGTACACTAGAAATGTACAGGCTGATTCCACTAAGCATAGTCACCCAGAAACCCTCTTCCTCCCTCCACTTCCATCTAGGCTGAGAGTGTGGGTGGTTTCTAAGTGACTGAAAGAGGTGGAACAGGTAGGAGGAAAAGCAACTGAAACATTAGGAATAACTTGGAGGAGGGTGAAATCAGTCGTCTTTGCTACTGCTGTTTGTTCCAGTCTGAAGTAGCAGCAGGAGGTGCTGGCAGAGGAGGATTTACAGCAGACACTCTGGAGACCCAGAGCTAAACTCCGACTGCTGGAGCTGCACACGGGCTGCGTATGCCACTGGGAGGTGGTGGAGCATAGTTATAAGTGCAGTTGTTTCTATGTATGTAATCGCTTGAATAGTCACAGGAAAATCTGCAAGTGACTATATCAGATTATTTGCTTTTTATGTCTGATTAATGCTTATGCATAAAGAAATTAGACATAGTCTTTTAGAAAACTGTGGACATCTTTCTTTTGTGAGGGGAGAATAGTTTGAAGAGCATTAGTCTCTGGCTATTACAACTTGGCAGTTTTATCTGCAGTGAAGGGCTATAGCTTGTAAGTCATTGAAAGCCAGGAAATAGAACTACTGATTGTTATCAGGCTCTTCTTTCCCCCTGTTCTAGTACTCAGATTAACTGAGAAACTGTCCTTCAGCTTCAGTGATAGGCATGGGGGCAGATGAATGTCAGGTGCTTTGCTTGCTGGACATTAGCATTAGCTGTGTATTCATTTTTCTTTCAAATTGCTACCAGTGGCTCTGCTGACTGGCTATTTCCCAGTAATTTTCTAAATGTCTTATTCGTTCTTGGCACTAAGTGCCTTTGAAAGGAAATACAGTTGGCTGTATCTGGAGGATTGTATGCAACATAGGAGAGGGTTATTATCAGGTAAATTAAACTTCATTCTGAACACTGAGTGAGGTATGACCTTATATATACTGATAATGATTTGTTGATCAGATATTGAAGCATCCACAAAACAAACCAATTTCTGTATTTTTCCTCTTTCATGTGTATGTTAATTCATATCTCTCTCTATATAGATATAATCAAACAGATTAACTCTGGGCTATATATCTTGTTTTGCCCTGACCATCGTTTTGGAACCTAGTCAAAATGTGTTTATATTGAGAGTTTTGAATGAATAACACTTCTTTGGGAAATGTATGCTATTGTAAGGCTCTTTATTTAATAATACTGTGAATATTTACTGGACTATGTGGAAAGCTTTGTCCTCCTTTTAGAACTGAAGTGCTTTTTATTCTTTGAGATATTCAGTCCTAGAAAGGTATTCCTTCTGCAAAGTTCATATAGCAGTCATAAATACTTCTGCTAGAGCGACTTCCTGTTTGCTGTACTTTGTCCTGTGCTGTTATCAAAAAACACCTTGATTTAACCCCCCCCCCCTTTTAGAGAAGACAGCAGTGAAGTAAAAAAGACAGCCAGAGCAAATCAGTAAACAAGAAAAATGACATAGTCCAGACTGAGTAGCTTTTTCCTTTTAACTGGGAAATACATTGTTGCTTTTATATTTACATGAGTGAGCCCTACATATGAATTATTGTTTTCATGAACTGGGACACTTTTAAAGGCAGTGAGGTATCCAGAGTCGCAAAGAGGTGCCCAACATCTTCAGAGCTTCCATTACTTCAGGAATCTGTTAATTGAAAAAAACAGACCACTGGCTTTTTCCACAGAGATTTTTTTTTTATATGTGGGCTCCTGACTCTTAAGACTGGTACTCAGCAGAGAAGGAAAAAACTACCCACTTCCTCCACTAGGTTTGCATTGAAAATTATTTTCATATAAAATTGAATAGAGTTGTAAACACTTCAGGAACACTTGTTAGTCGCATCAGTGGTGGAATTATGCTAGTGCAAAATAGCTCTGTGGTGTAGTTGGTATCATGCCTGTTAAGATGCTTGTGACTTGCATGTAATGCAAACTCGGTAAATTGATTTTGTTTAGATCTCTACGTCTATCAAGTAATTAGATGCTACTGAAGTTTAAAGCAGAAAGAACTGACGATAACCATAATTTCTAATTACTGGTCAAGGGAAGGAACATTATTAAATAAGGACACACTTAAAACCTTTGAGAAAGAGAAATTCAAGTCACGTTTTCATCATGTTGGTTCTCTTAGATTACAGAGTTTAAGCTGAGAAAGTCTTGTGAGCCAACTTTAAGATATTTATTAATAGTACTAAATGCTTTCTGTATGTGGAAAAAGATGCACAATATTTTAACTGCCTTAGTATTAGGGAGTAGACCAGTATGGGTGGCATCATTTCAAAAGTTAATTAGAATGTTTTGTTGCTTGTTTTCCAGACTTACCCACAGGTTGGGAGGAAGCTTATACTTTTGAAGGTGCAAGATATTATGTAAAGTAAGTTGAGTGTTTATCTGTCACAATCCTGTAATTTTAAATTGGTTTGTCTAAATGTTACTGTAGTCTTGAATATATTCCAAGCTAAATGTAAATGTTATACTATAAATCTAAAAGGAGTATGCAAGCTTTGTTTAATAAATTCTGCATTGCTAAAACAATTTCTTGAGTTTTGGTATAAATACTTTAATTAAAGCTGCTTAAGGATTCAGAGTCAAGTCAAAGTAAATTTCTGCAGTGAGTGTAACCATCTATCAACAAATGCCTGTGCAAGTCAAGAAATATCTTGAGTTTGTCTGTGTGTTTATATGACACTTGTGTATACAGTGTCATGCTCTAAATGCTTTCAGAAAGGCAAGATCTTATTTTGTTATTAGGAAAAGAGTCCTAATCCAACCTTATTCTCTAGTAATTACGTTTTATTTGATTAAAGCCAAACAGAAGATTTAATGTGACTGTGATTTTGCAGACCTCCTGTATCAGCTTCTAATGTCTTTTTCAGTATTTTTTTTTAATCTAGATTTTTAGTGTGTGTTCAGGAGTGTGTCTGCTTTGGTAGGTTTGCTGTATTGGTTTTTGGAATTAGATGCATAGAAATAGAGCTCTTATGCAGAAGTTCAGAGATCATGTTAGTCAGATCTGTACAAACTTCCTACAAGTTGTTCTTCTTGAAATGATCAGACCACCCTTATCTGGAAAAAATTAAAGTGGTGCCTAGATACATTTGTTTAGTTAATATGCTGCTTTTGCTTATTTAAGGACCTTTAACAAATTACAGACTTTTTTCAATTCATTCAGAAATTTTTCCTTACTACACTGTGTGTTTGGTTTGCCATCTTTAAGTTAGTAGTGTCACCAGTGGGATAATTTCTGTGAGTGASKATTGCTAACGGTAATAGAGCTTGTAGACTGCAGGTAGGTTTTTTTGTGTCTTACTAACAGTGTTGGCCAAAAGGTGGCTAATCTGTTTAAGTTGCGTGGTAGATGTTGTGAGATGGGTATTATGTAAGTGTTTGCATGGTTTATTTTACATGGCATGGCAGGTCTTCCCATACAGATATGATAGTGTTTGATCATAATTGTGAACAAACTTCAAAAAAAATATACTAAAGGTTAATGCTCTAAAAATACAATCAGAACTGGTGCCGTGCTGTCTAGAAAGGGCCTTCTTGTTAATAGACTAGGGTTTGTTTCACTTCTTTTAACTGATGTTGCAGTAACATTGTATAACAAACAATGAAAGTTTCACCAGGCTGAGCATACTAAGGAACATACTAAGGATTTCATCTCCAGCTTTCTATTCAGAATGTTAAATACAGAAGAGGGAAACTTAAAAATGTTTTTGTATGTATATAATACATTAAAAAATCACTCATACACTTTTGGATTGATCTAGTTAACACAGAATAAAGCTATGAACAATGTGTTGGCTATAGTAACAGGAAAGCAGCAACTTCATTTTTCACTGAAGAATAAAAACATGCATGTGGACAGCTATTGTAGAGTGACTGATGTGCTGAAAGCTTATGCACAAATGTGCTGAGTGGTAGCTTGTTTGTGTACTCTTGTCCTTGTAAGGTTTTGTGTTCAAGGTGTTGTCATAACTGTCAGGATATGCATTTAGCTGATAGTTTTGCTGATAGTCAACACTAAATAGCTCTGTTCATATTAAAAAAATTGTGCTGCATCTCTGAAAACATGTTGCACAAACAACACTCCTCTGTGATTTGAAAGGTGTGGGAGGATAGTAGAGATAGTAATGTCAAGTCTACTGAAAGGTTCACACGGTACGACCACTTTGGCATCCTTAGTTAAATATGTGTTTGTTGTTCCACAAATGTAGCCTCTCAGGCAGAGTTTAAACTTCTTCCCAACGATAGCTTCTCCTTTTAAAGTTGCCTACCATTCAGCTCCAGCAGTGCTAGGGAAGATGTGAGAGTGAGTGTAGACAGGGCGACAACATTATAATCACTGTCTTCTAATGTTATGCAGGGTAACTCTAGATGATATGTTGGTTATAATAATTGTAGTTGTCTGTGTCTGAACTACCATGGTGCTCCCCCATGGGTGGGAAAAAGCATGTGTTGTTATGACCTTGTCTATACAGGCATCCCCATGTGCAGATTTTTACCTGCAACCTGCTCATTTGAATGTTCTGATCCTTTAAAATGAACTAAATACTAATATTTGTTTTATTTTGTTGACCACAGTGCAGTAAAACTATGTTAAAAGCAAAAGTGTTGTAAACTTGTTTGTGGTCTGGTCTCAATGAAATATGTTGTTTTATGTTCTGGTAAAAGTTACAAATAAAAACTGAGGGAATGAATGTTAATGAAACTATTGATGTGTTCAGCTATGGGAAACTTGGCTGTAGAATTTCTGTAATGTGTCCAATAAGAGTTATACATGAAGGATAGTCAAGTTTCCTGATCACATAAATAATTTCACCCAGCTTCTGAGGCACGAATTCAAATATGTGGGTTGAATAAAAATATTTAACATCCTTGCTTTATGGTAAGATCTTATGCTAAACTGTGTTTGAAAATAAAAACCTTTTGAAAATGATTTTTATGGTTCTTTAATAATAGGTCTTCACTGTTCCAAGTGGGTGTGTCACTGAATCTATTACTGTGTTTTTTTTCTAGCTTTGATGTAGTAAACAATGTATAATCAAATTGGGATAATGTTGAGAGGATAATCGCCGTCTAAATCTTAACATGCCTTGGATTGGCGTTTCAAACAAATGACTCATGTGTAAAACAAATAGTCACCGTTTGGTATTTACTTAGTCTGAAAATGAAAATACACATCCCAACAAAAATAAGGAGTCCTTTAAAAATAATCACATTTCAATGCAGTCTGTATCCTGAGTCATTTGTTTGAAACGTTTTTTTTTCCATGACAGAGTTTGTTCTGCCTTTAAAAAGGAAATATATTGTAAAGCTGCAACAGGTGAAGAGTTATGTGCATTGCATAGCAAAGTTTTATTTTTGCATAAGGTTATATTAGTAAGTTGATGCTAGCTAGGACTTTGACCTTTCTCACATTATTTTTTTTTTCTTTTTTTGGATTGGTAGAAGAATTGTAGTACTTGGTAATGACAGAGGTTTTTACCCCCCTCTGGAAACATGAAGGACCAAGCATGTGTGTGTGTTTTGGTTGCTGTTGCTGTAGGGGTTTGGGTTTTTTTTGTTTGTTTGTTTGTTTTTGTTTAACCAATATTTTCTCAGTCGTTGAATGTTAAGTATAGATTAATTTAGGTGACTAGCCAGTTATTTGGAATAAAAAATAGTAGAATGCCTTAATATTTTGCATATGTTTTCATGAGAACTGATCACATTTAAACTGTTTTGTCCCGTTGGGAGGGAGAAAATCTGTTTTATGTATCCTTAATATTAGAAATGGGCACAGACAGCTCTTCCTCATTCCTCAGTGGGAACTCTCTCATTAAACTTTTCTGAACTAATACTTGGTTTGAGTGTAATCTCTGTTCATTTAATAACTAAACTTTTATCTTGAATGCAGGACTTTTTAATATGTAGAGCTATATGATTGTAGAACTGACACACTCAAATATGAGTTCTGATAATTAGTTCATTGATTTTTTTTTTTTGTCACTTGAATATTGAATCTTGTGTTATATCAAGTAAAATAAGGTATGGGAAGAGTCAATTTGAAAATGATGCCATTACATGCTGAAAAATTAGAGATTTTCCTTTGAACTGCCTAGAACATTTCTTTCATTGGGCTATTTGTTTATGCATAGTGTATTGGGTAATCATCATTAGGTCTGGAAAGTTAAGGGCTTTATCCCCCAAACAGATTTGATTTGGATAGTGGTATGGGAGGGAAGCTTAAGTTACTAATAAATAAGTGCATAAGAAAATGGACACATGTGACAATCCCCATATGATACTTTATTAATAGAGAAGGTGTGTACATGGTTACTGGTTTCAGACCTCTTGCCTATGAAGTTTAATGAGAATTTTAGACTTGATGTTTCTAGTAACTTGTGATGTCTAATCATTAGGCACCAATGTACTGTTGAGCGCTATAAAATTTACATAAATGTGTCTGTATGTGTATGTATGTATACATTTTTATTTACCTATGTTTAAAAAAAAGAAAAACTTGCTGTTGCTTAGAACCACCAGACTATCTAAACTCAGGTATTCACTTGCCTTGCCCTTCCCCTGCCTGGAGTGCTGAACCTATGAGGATTTTTAGGATTTTTGTATTGATTTTTAAACCTGTTTTATGTTGTTTAGCTTGTATAGTTTACCAAAGTTGTTTAAAAGTCAATCCAAGGATGCTAGTGCAGAATTTTTGCACCAGTATAATTTGGCTTCTATAGAAGTATCTTTATATGAGCTGTTCAGGTGTTAGAAATGTAAAATTTCTTGACTCTGCTGTAGCACTGATGTTTTTTGGACAGTACAAAAGCTGATTAAGTTTGCAAGGTAAATGCCCTTAAGGACTTAAAAGAATTAAGAAAGTCAGAGTTGCATTTTAAGGTTTTGTGTTGAAGCTTAAATTCTCCAGCATTCATCCAAACAATGTTTGCCCCTTGCTTGCTGAAGCAAGACATTGGCAGACTCAAGTCAAAGCTGAGGTGAGTTCACTGTTAAATTAAGTAGACGGTTTGCATGCTTTTATAAAGGCTTTTTATCAATACAGGTTTGCTTACTGTAGGCATGTAGCTTGGAAATTTGGAAGGTAAGAAATTTATTGGGCAGTTAAGTGAGATAATAAGCTCTCATTCAGCCTTGAGTTTCTGGTGTTTATTAAAATAAACCTATGCTGATTAGGTATTCAGCTTTTGTTTGAACCTTTGTGTTTGTGTGCATTTTAAAGATCCTCTCCCATTCAGCTGAGAAGTTGTGATAAAAGAAACCTAAAGTTCTCCAGAAAAATCAAAGAACTAGACATGCTTGCAGACAAGCCCCTTCCAGAGGGGAAAAATTGCATTTGAAAAAATAAGAATAGCTCTGATTGTCTTTCTCCAACAGAAGGAAGCAGTGCAGCTCCTGCAAACTGAGTTGTTTTTGGTTTCCTCTGACACAAATTTGTTTTACTAAAATTAAGGAAAGACTGAAGTTCACTCTTGGCCTTCATTGGGTCCTTTCTTTCCTGGTAGGATGTCTCTAGATCAAATAATGGCACGTGGGTAAATAGATAAAGTGTCACATAACATTACAGCAGACTAACCTGCTACCTTTTACCTTTGAAGTGGGCAAAGCTGTTCCAAAAAGAAGAACTTAGGAATGCCACTGAATTTATTATCCATTTTAACATTTACTTTTTATTTTGCTGAATATTTCAAGAACCAAAAATGCTTAGTGTGGTGAGTGCCTTGCTTGGGCCCTTGCTTGCCTGGGGAATGCTGTGGCACTTCACAGTGCTGCCGCTCTGTGAAACGTTTTCTTGTGCTGTGTTAGACCTGCTGCTGCAGTTTTCCCTGTAGGAAGGATGGAATTGTGCTTCCTGGGAGCCCTGGGAGAAGCACATGTTCTCGCTCCATGGGAAAAAGAAAAATGCGAGGAGGCAGAAAGAAACCAAAAGGATATTTGTCTGAGGATGGTGCTGTGGAGGAGTTGTGGAAGGGACTGGCTGTGCAAGAGGAGCACAGCAGTGGGAGGGGAAGGAAGAACAGGTGAACAGGTGCGATGCAGAAACTGGGAATGGATGTTCCCAGGTTATAGATACAGGAAGAAATGGCTGAGGGTCAGAGGAGGAGAGATAAGGCTTGCATCTGAGAAGCAGCTCACGGCGGGGGATGCAATAGGAAGAGGATGAAGGGAGAGAATGTGGAGAACCGAAGGAGACAACTGTGAAGGTGGGACTAGCTGCAGAAAGAGGAGGAGTGGGGGCCAAACCAGGCAGAAAGGAATGGTGGCAGTGGAAAGTTAGTAAGAGGAAGAGGGGGGAGAATTAATTTCCTAGGAGCAAACTCAGTGGAATTTCTCCCAGAGGGAAGGGTGGCAAAAGTTCACCCTGCAAAAACACATTTTCTGACTCATGTGCAGGTCTGACAGGGCCTATTACCCCTAGCCTATGAACCTGTTTCAAAGTTAATCTGGCAGGTAGAATACCAATGTGAAAGTTAAAAATTATTGTGCTTCTGAAATCTCTTTTTGAGTGTGACGTATCTGGTGGCTGTTCTGAGCCGTCTCTTTTCTGAAGTGTGTTTCTAAATTAGGTAATGTCTTGAATGCTTTATTCTTTAAAAGATAGACTTGAAACCATGGGAGAACTTTTTTTTTGTTTTGTTTCACTGTCTTGAATAGTTTAAAATTTTTGATACCTCTAAACAAATTAGTAAGTTAACTTGAGCAGTTTTAGATTCATAGTTTTGGAAGTGGTAATATTTTTTCCTACCTTTTGTATTATTAGCTTATTGAGTTGATAATGTCAGAGAAAGCTAGTATATACTTTAAGATACTATTACTGTGAAGTGAATTCTTCTGTGGTCTTTCAGTTTTGGTGTCCACAATGTGTGAAGGGTGGTGAAAAACAAAGAAAATGCTGATCGATCATAACTTTGCGTAGGTGGCTGTTGCAATGTTATATGAATATAGTGATGCATTGTTCTCCTCCCACCTCCAACCTCCAGGAGAAATATGTCTGAACTGATATGCTCTCAAAGTATTATTCGGGGGGCTTGTATCAGTATTTCCTCCTCCTATTCCATCAGGCGGCTGTTTAGATTCTTTTTCTCTTCCTCATCTTAGTACCCATGTCGTGCTGTACCTTGAATTAAGTGCCACTGCTAAAAATGGCTGAACTGGCAGGCAAAAGTCTTGTGAAATTTTCCAATAGAAAAATATACTTGGTACAGTTACGATTCAGTAAAACCTTTGCAGGTCAAATTTTATCCAGTGTACATTATATGTTTTGCTTTTACTTAAAGGCACTGTGTGCATTTTTTTTTTTCCCCTGTGGTCTGTAAGTGTTTGTATTGTATTGGATCAAAACTACATTCTGTTGTGGTGCTGCACTAAGCCTACTTTTCCAGCATATGTTTATGTTATACTAGCTCTTATGATAATGAATTACACTTTCATTAAACCTGAGATAGACTTTGGCTTGGCAGTTGAGAGTGATCTTCAGTTTGCCTCTGTGTGTATCAGAGAGGGAGAATTCCTGTGAAGCTGCAGGCAAACATCAGAAGCAAAGCTCCACAGCTCTGGCTGCTGGGATTTCTGCCAGCGTGGTGCCTGTATGTGTTTTTTCTGTGTTTCAGTAAGTAGATACCTAAATCTGAACACTTCTCCTTTCTTTCTTCTTCCTTTTGTCTTCTTTATCTTGAAAGTGGAAGATAGGTGTTTCTCTCTGCTGATTTCACATGCTCTTGCGTCTGGTTGAAGGGAAAGTATCCTCTGCCAGTGATGTTGGAAGGAGAGGTTTCATCAGTAGCCACTTTCAAATATATAGAAGTTTTCGAATGGGAACTTGGTAGCATAGTCACCCCAACAAAACTGGGAAAGACTCCCACTTCCCAGTACTGCATAGGCCAGGGAATTTTCAAAGGTCTTCTTCAATTTTGCTGTATGAAGTTGAGAACCAAACCAGTTTTGCCTTTACTGCAAGGGGAAATGGATAATGAAACAGGTTCATCTGTTCTTTTTGAACAGCTGATCTGTAGAAACTGCAGAATGGCAAAATATTACCTATAGAGTAAAAAGTAGTCATTGTTTTTTAGTGGTACTTATAGTAATTGCAATATTTAAAAAAGCAGCAAAAAGGTGTAAAAAGGTGTTTACAGTGTTGCATTTTTCTGCTCTGTGCCTGTAAAACTGGAGCTGAATCCTCAGCTGAAATCCGTGAAGTGAAAAAAAAGGTTTTCAGATAGGGTTTTGAGTGCCTGTATGGCCTGTGATGGTCAATGAGCTTAATGTAAACAATTAGCAAAATGCTTGCATATCCGGGGCACTTCAGAAGTTTCTCCATAGCTATCTCCGAGGTGACTTAATAAGGGCAGTTATTTGTAGGGAAAGATATCCTTTAAAATTAGCTTCCTATTTTTTCTCTTCCAGAATCTATTACAAATCATGTTTAGTAGAAACAAATACTTAAAGAACGAATTTTGTGCTTTATTAGCTGCAAACATGTACATGACATGGTGTGTCAGACCAGGTAAGAGGAATCATGGTAAACAAAGGTGTTTGAAAGGAAGATATGAAGTGAATATTTTGATTTAAAATGCCATCTTCTGCATCTTTCAGGGAAATCATTTCAGTCCCAGTATTTCATGGAATTTCTTCATATGTTCTTTAATACTCACTTAGAGTCGGTGGGACCATGGAAGTTGTATCAACTCTGCAAAAAATACAGCTTTTGATGCCTTTATCTGAGTTGTACTACTAGCCAAATTCTGTAATTTTATATTGTTTTCCTATATTTTTTGTTTGTGTTAAATTCTACAAGCTAAGCAGCTGCTGACAAATGTCCCATATCTATCATTTTTGAGACTATCTTTTGGAATGTATAAAAACAGATGACAGCATCTTGACAGTTTTCAATACACCTCATTTATAGGAAAGGCAGAAAGCTCAGTTTGAAATAAAATGTTGTAAACAACAAGAAGTTGCTTTCAAATCCCTGGGGAAAAAAATCTTTAATCTGTGATTAGATGTTGAAAATGACAATTTAGCCAGCTTTCCTCTCTCCATCAAGAAACTAAGACTGCTGCTGTTAATTTTTTTATATGCTGGCTATGTCACTTTCTAAGGCTACTTTCCTTTGTATCTTTCCATGTACAAAGAGAATCCTGTAGGTATATTTAAAATTTCTTGATTGAAACCTTTGCTAAAGACTGATATCGACGGCCGAGAAGGAAAATTCCAAACAAAAGTATGTGTTTGAGCAATCAGTGTCATAACATTAAATGTTTATTTTCATAGTTAATTCATTTTAATCAGAATAAAGATGCAAGTTAAACCTGATTAGAAATCCATATAATCTTTTCAGAGCTTAAACCTCTTTTACAGTAGAATCTTTACCTTTTATGCTTGATGTGGGTGTCGGTTGTGATTTCAGTATTGATTGTTGTGGGATCAGGCATTCTTGGTGTATCTGAGTGAAGAGACACAGAATTCTTCCTTTTACTAACCGATCTACTTTTGCAGAAAGAGTGCGTTGCTACCTTTTTATTATTTTTACAGAATTAAGAGCATTTGACATTTGAGCCAATAATTTTTTTTGTTGGCTGAATTAAATATCTAATAGTATCTTTAAATACAGTGGATGTGTGTATCACTATATTAAAGATATCTTAGATGTTTAATTTGGCCAACAAAAAAAATATTGGCTTATGCGTCAAATGCTCATCCTTGATCAGGTAGGAGATAGTTTTTAGAATTGTTCTGTAATAATTTTGAGTAGTTTTGGCACCAAATATACTTGTTTGTGGAAGTCTTGTGCCATCTGTTTGTAGGGACAATCTACTGCTATAAAACTTAAGAGGAATGTCTTACATATTAGGTATGTGTAATGGCTGCAACCATGAGCAAAGCTTGTTCACCATGAGCTGCACAAGTGCATGCTGAAGTGTGAAGGACTGGTACTTTCCTCAGACTTTAATACTGTCCTCTCTTTTTTCTTGCCAAGGATTTTTGTCACTGAGGCATTTCCACATTTTCTTCCTACTTAAGACTTGTTTGTTAAGGAATGATGGGTGAAATCTGAGAGTTTCTATCTGTTTTAATACAGATATCAGTCTTTTGAGTTAGTAGTTTGTAGTCAGTACAAAAATACGGACTTAGGGTTTCTTCTTTTCTCTGTATACAAGTAACTACACAATGCTGCTGAGCCTTGAAACAAAAATATTTTCTGATACCTGCCATACATTCTCTCTCCTTCTTCTGTCCCTCCTTGCTCTCAACTTCAGATAAAAATGAACTGACAGTACTACAGTTGGCAAGTCTATTTAATAAAATTTGCCTTGAAGTAGTGTAGAAATGAGACTAGAAGGGAGCAGTGAGAATCGTTTTAACACTGTTGGAATAGGTGGACCGATTTTTATTATCAGTCTAAGCCTTGTATTTCTTCTGCCATTCTTGTCTGTCTGCTAATTCAATTTCTAAATGGAGATTACTTCTAGAAACTAAACTAAAAACTCTCCCAGGTTAAAACTTTCCCTAGGGTGTTTGCCACAATGTTTAAAAAAATCTCCTTCTGAAAAGCAGATAAACAACAAAAAAACTAAATCTGCTTAATAATCTAGCTGAGTACGATACGAAGTACACGGTAAACAGCATAAAATACAAAGTCTTGGAATTATTTGGGTGATACCCAGTAGTCTGGGTGAAGTGGCTTCTGTTTAAATATAAATGAAATGAAAAGATATCCTTTTGGCCCTCTCATTGCCAGTAGTGGTTTTAATAGTTCACAGGAAGAACACGTTACTGTTTTTCATGCCTTTTTTTTACCCACCCTTTACCCCAAATTTCTTACATGGAACATTCCATTTTGATTCACTTCTAAAATATAAAAAGATTTCTAGAAAAAGCCAAACCTTTTCCTGAAGTGCTGTTTATTCTTGTATTGAGAATAGATCCTAAGTGTAACACTGAAGAGATTTTGTAATTGACTTCATTATAGAGCTCACTCTATTGTGGCTTTTGTTAAACTTCAGGTGAGAGTGCCAAACCTGTCTAACAAGAAATTCAGGATTTCTGTTGCTTCTGATTTTTCACTTTGTGGTTTAAAACAACAAAAAGTCCTATCAAATTCAGCAGTCAATTCACATGCCAGTGCTTTATTCTCTTCATTATAATCTTTTATTTGGGTTCCTGCTGCTTCAAAACATTTTTGAGCTCTAATATATAAGTTAAGTGAAAATTTTTCTTTTTTTGATGGTGGGAAAGAACTATGTGAAGTGAGGTGAGACAGAGGTAAGAAATTTCTGTTGATGTAAGCAGTAATGTCCTATTAGCTTGCAGGTGGGGTTTGTTGTGTTTCAGAGCCCTGAAGTGATTTGAACTTGGGCTACCTGAGAGATTGCAACTGGTTGAGGAGTTGGAATTATTTATGTTCTGTTTTTTAAAAAAGAGAGAGACAGGGTATTTTGCAATCCTCATTCATTAATTAAGACCCCCCCCCCCTTTTGGCTTTGAGATGGGATTTGGTAAACATTAAAGCAGGCAGAAGAGCACTCAATGAAAGCTTAAGGTGTTGTCATTTTAGGCATGTATTTTAATCAGCGTTAATTTTCACAAGAATAATTCAATTTCAATAATTTTGTTACTTTATTTGTTTAAAAATTACCTTGTACAATTGGGAAATATGGTTTTCAAATACAATATGGTAACTTAAGGTTTTTATTGAATTTTTCAATGAGGTAGAGAAAAGAATCTGGAGCTGATTCAGAACCTGCATCTCTTATATACAAGGCCTGGTGAAACTATACAGGAGATTGTGTAGCCGGTAGTGTGAATCTGTAAAGAACAAACATAATTTTTCACTTGTTTGAAGATGGAATAAGCACTTTTCGGAAAATATTGGCTTGAATTTGCTGTCTGGCTCTTGTATTCGTATCTAATGTCTTTGCAGAAGTAGGGACCTAACTGAGGGCTTATAATGAATGGGGGGTGAATGCACTGGGAGTTGATTTAATGGATGAATTTGACAGGTATATCTTACAACTGCAGTGGGAATGGTAGAAAGCAGACTTTATAGGTGTGTGTGGGGGGTTGTTCTTGTGTGTTTTTTTTGTTTGTTTGTTTTTTTACTTCCTGTCCGGATTTAATATAAGTAGGACGACCACACCAGGAACTTGGATGCAATGCAGACAAAGCTGTAGTGGGCAGCTGTTAATTTCTTCTGAACAAGCATAAATATTCCAAGTCTTTTTTTGTTGTTTGTTTGTTTTCCTTAATTTGRATTGAAATAATTTTGCTCTTTAGTAGTTTAAAAGACTGTGCACACTACTAATTTGGAAAATTAGGGACTTACTTCTAGCAGAAAAAACAAATGTCTCCAAGTCTTGTCTCCTAATTTTTTTTCTTCTCCTTCTATCCTTCCTTACCCTTTTTTTATTTTTATACATGTGCCCTTCTCATTCACCCCACTCTTTTCACCATTATTCTGCTTGCTTCCAGCACTGGTAGCTCGAGCAGGGTTAGACATGGTCTTCCCCAATTCTGACAGCATGCCAAATTTTCCTAAGGGGAATGTAAATACTGTGAGGTCAATTCCGTATCAAATGCCTGCAGCCTGAAATGAGCCCTCCAGGATCTTTTGCTGTTTAGTCAAAATTAGGGCTTGCTCATGATACGATATTGAATATTGAAAAGTCAAGACTTTGATGTGGCATGCTTTCCAAATTTTTTTTTTTGTTACTTTAATTAAGCTTACTTTTTTTCCCCTAGACTAAAAGCTAAAGAGAATGAGCACTAGGGACAGCTCTCTCTAATCATAGTAATTAGTAGATGTGTTTAAAAACTCTCACTCTACTGATGGATTACTTTACTTTTTTAAAAGTTGTAACCCACAGAGACTGATGTATGTGCACACATTCTTACCTGCAACATATCTAAAACAGAGGTGATATTTAAGCATTGAACTAATATACTTTTGGTAGTGAATAAAATCTTCAACCCATCTGCTCTTTCAGGTTCCTCCTTACCTTCTTTCCTCCCTTTCTCCCCAAAAAGGACTGGTGGGGAGAGAGAACTAATAAACTTACCTGTTTAACAGAGCAAAGGCCAATTGCTTGTTTGTAACTTTTTCCTGTATTTCATACAAACCTTTCCATTTCAGTCTGTTAGTCATCCTTTTGAGGGGGATCTGTGCTATGTATTTCCTTTAGATCAGGGATGCTCCTTAACTGGCTATATGGTAGTTTGAATTACTTGCATCTGCATGCTACGAAGGACTTCATGCAGCACTTTTCCTGGTTTTACAAGGAGAGAAAGTATAGATTAACAATTGAACTTAAGCTTTTTGCCTTGTAGTGCTGTCACTAGATTAACCTAGGTTAGGCATCTATGTCTTTTGAACTGTTGTCTCTCACAGGTGGTCTCCCATCAGTTTTGGCAAAGGAATCCATCCAACTGATGAATCGACATGTACAGAGACTCTGGCTGCTCTGTACAATGTTAATGGGCAAGTGAAGGATTGGATTGTTCTGTGATGCATTCTGCTGGCCAGGCCACAACAACAGCGATTCATTCTCTATTGCAACTCCAGGTCTCTTCAGATGTCATGGTAATGTTACTGTGAAAACTCAACATAAAATTATGACTTACAGTTGAGGAATTTTTGCTTGCTTTATAGGGAAGCTGTTTTCTTTTTGGGAAAAGATATAGTGTTGTGGTCATTAGAGAAGTACAAACTGCTTTACCAGGAACATTACAAAAGTACTGTCATGTTTTACCAACACATCTGTGGTTTTGTGTGGGAGGCTTTCATGATATTCAGCTGAAGAAATATTTGATTGTTGAATGCTAAGCTTTGATTTTCTTAGTGGATATGGAACATTTCTTGGGAACAGTTTTATTAAGATGTAGTTTTGTGCCATTGAACAGGATTTTTTTTAATGTCCTTGAATTTATTTGGAGATCAACTTTACGTGCCATCTTACAGTACAGTTGTTTGTCCCTTTTATTTTTAGAGAGAGGACAACTCTGAAAGTAAAAATTCAGAGGTTAATGACTGTGAAATGGCAACAGCAGCTCATCTACCAGTTCTGTGCTTTCTCTTAACAAAATTGAGTTATTTTCATTAGCTAAATCAAAAGAGTGCTTGTTGTTGTTTTTGAAGTGATCCAGTAGTCATTTCTAATTTCCGTTTGATAATGATGGGAATTTCATCTGTGGGATTACAAAGTCGGGGATGTGACTAGCTATGTAGAACTTGTGAGGCTTGTTTGCTTCAGTTTTTCACAGTGCTTTGCAACACCAATTGAATTTCTGGGGCCTTAAAGCCAGAGAATAAGGACTGAATGTTGTAAATGCTAATACCTGCATAATTACACCATATGGATCGACTCTGTTTTGGCTCCTGAACTGCCTGAGTGAATGACATTATGTCTGTTCAACTCATTGCACTGGCACTTTTTTAGTCTAATTCTGTAACGCCAGTATTTATTTTGGGAACTATCCAGTACTGTTGGCTAAGAAGTCTACAGGGGAATGTAGTTTTGTTTCCATAAGATATAATAATGCAAAGGAAACTATTTGTTTAGTCATCACACCTCATGAAGACAATTCATTATGTACTTCAAAAGAATCTTCTGAAAAAGACCAATATTCTAACTTCAAAAAAGGGCTGAGGCAATTAATTTCTCATTTTAGCTGGAAATGATGCAGAACTGCTCTCCCTTACACTATGAAAAATTTGGTTGGGTTTACTGTCTGTTGTGCAACTACATGCCTGTCAAAACACTGTTTCTTACTATTGCTGAAGAAAGAAGGAAGGACAACTTGAGAGGTCTAAATACAATGCAACTAGTTTCCCCCACATCTGAACAACATGTCCATTAAATGTGACCTGGGTTTGGCTTTAGATGTTGGAGTATAGCCTTTGTAGTATCGCCTCTCTGCAAATTACTGTCAGCCCTTATATCTGTGCATAAGAAGCTCAACTGTACCTCTCCTTGATTTTAATGTAATTTATTTTAGTATGCTTTAAGTAGCTTAAATGCTATGTTTTGTAGTTGGTGAAGGCAAATTCTGCGGAGTTCTGAAAAAGAGATCTACTGCAATATCCAGAAAAGGTTGGGGGCAAGTCAACACGTGTACTCCACATGCAGCTACAAGTTGCGTGTGTTTGTTTTTTGTCATTTTTAATAACTTAATCCAAAGTTAGAGGAAATGATTAGTGTCTTTAAAAATAAATAGAGTTTATGGGGAAAATTCTTTTTCTTATACAGTTTTTTAAGAACAAATGAGTAACATTCTTTAAGTGGGGAGGGAGATTACACTGAAAGCAGCTAATTGTTTCAAATCCTGATCGCAGTGTAGATAGTAAAATATTTTTCATCTGAGCAATTACTAGTGTATCATCATGTAAAAATTAAAGTTACAGGAAATTATATTGCTGTGGAAAAAAATCATTTTGCTTTTTTCCCCACAAGCACTAATTATTGTTCTAAACTGAAATGTGAACTTTTCTGCAAAGGATACTTGTAAGGAAAACATAATGAAGGGCCACTAAACTCTCTGGTCTTAGATTTTTAGAGATAAATTGTCCTATTTCATTGGTTGCATTCCAGGTTAGGTACTGAAATGGTAAAAGCAAAACAAACAAAAAAAGTTTGTTGACTTAATTTCGTATAATGACAGATGCTTAGGACTCGAAAGAAAAAGGGAAGGAGGGGAATCCAATTTTTTAATGCCTTTTTATAACTTGGGTTTTGACTTTAAGTACTTTATTTTTTAATTCGCATCCAAAACCACTGTTTTCATCTCTTCTTCTTTTGAAAGAAGTTTAGCTTTCATGCTTCTTTAGACCATGTTCTATACTGTACAGAATATTGTATGGAAATGTTTGTTTTGGGCTTCTCTGCTAGTATTGCTCTATGAGCTATTTTTGTATATGTTCAGTGTGCATGTGCTCTCTTGCATCTGCTTGCATGCTTGCTCGCGCATGTACTCTCTCTTTCTCTCTCTCATATTTATTTTTTATTTATTCCATTCTAGTAGTTCTTTGGGCCACCAGAAGTGATACTAAACCATTATTAGTCTGCAAGCTATACTTTAATTTAAGTTGTAATATAGCAAAGTATATAAATACTGTCTGTGAATCTTTTGAAGCTGCAATTTTGTTTTCAGTAATTGGCTCTGATCATCTTCCAGAGTTACTGCTTTATGCTGTTGTGATGCACTTGTTGGTGTAGTAATGGCTAGGTTAGTAATTGGGGGAAAAAAATGACTTAGCTGAGGAGTTGGAAGTCCCCAAAAGATTATGGTATCTGGATATTAGCTGATGCACATCAGCAACTGTAAACAATCTATTGAGTGATATTACTCAATAGCTCCCTCAAGGAGAGGGAGCATCCTTCTGAAAGGACACATTTCTTTAAAATAAATACTTCTCATAAAAATAATAAAAAAAAAATCTACAAGGAAGATTGCTTTGTACTTCTGCAAATACTTGGAAATAGGATTGGCTTATAGTCCCAGCAGCTGAGGAGAGAATGATTAATACTCTATATGAAGTTGGGACAGGGATTTACATACAATTACTGGTTTCTTGGATTTAAAGGAGAAAGATGTCTTCAAGATAGGACCTATCTGGACAGTGGATGGAACTGAATAATACGAGTTCTTCAAAAGTTTGTATATCTTTATTACTGGTTTTGAGACAGGTGATGTGGTTCCTGTTAAATATTTTACATTCTTCAACTCTCCTTTTTGAATAATTTTTTTCTTATCTATCTTGAAGTTAACCTGATCATCTACTTGTAGGAGATATTTATACTACAAAAAGAGATTAAAGATTAAGAGGTGAAGAGATATAAGATCAAAGCCCATTAAAATATTTTCCTGCTTACCCTGTGTAAGTAGCTCACCATTTAAAAAAAAAAAAAAATTATGATAGGGTTTGTAATGACATTCTGTAGACAACTCATTTTAGTGAAGGATTTTTTTCTTCTGTATTTGGTGCTTGTTTCTCCCTCCATTTCCCTATTTTATTTTATTTCCTATGCTATTTTATCACTTCAGTCTAAGGAGCCAGGGTCCTACAATTTTAGTGATGTGTTTCCACAAAGCTGCTTAAAGTTTTATTGTTTGTTTTTTTTCCCCCCTTCTCTGAGCCAATATCTTAATTAAATCTTTTATTTCCCTTTTGTTAAAGTAAACTTAAGGCAAATGTCTGTTCATAGAATGAATATTATTAAAATTTCAGCAAGGAAGCTCTGTATGTGTTTAAAAAGAAAAAAAATGTCCATACAGCTATATCAGTTTGTTGTCTTTAACTATTAGTCTTTCCAGAAAGAATTAACTTACCAAGAAACACTCAGTGTTCCTACTGTAATGGCAGGGAAGAGGAAATGGAGCATCTATACATACCCACCTTTTTGTTGCTCTCCAGTATATGACCAGTGCTGTCCAAACATATGCAATGTTAGTTTGTTAAGTGGAAACGACCCTTGTTTCTGTACAATAATTACCACTTGCCCCAATCTTCTGGCRGTGCTAAAAGATTTCTAAGCCCTTCAGGAAGGTGTTTGTTCAGAACACTTCAATTGGAATATAAAGAGGAGATATTTCCTTTTGATTTTTAGGGCTTTTTTGTCATTATGCCACTGCTTTTGATCGACCTTTTCATACAAGGATTTCTAGCTCTATTTTTAACAAGTTCTCTTATTTGAAAGGCAATACTACTTTATAAAACTTAATTGACATCTTTATGATATTAGACTTATAAAGTGACAGAATTGCTTGCCCTCAGGATACAAGAAAATACAATCTCTTATTGATATTCACAGTATGTCTTACCAGTATCATTTAGGAAAAAAAATGGAAGTTGTGGCCTTGATCCACGGTATAGCAATAACAGACTTCTTAAAATTAGACTCCAGTTGAAAAAGTCATGCCACTGTAAAGGCTTAACATCTGAAATCATGTTGTTCCAGTTAAGCATGGCTTGAAATAAAAGCATAATTTAATGATGAAATAGTACCGAATCAACAGGAAAAGGATATAGTAGAACTAGAGAAGATACCAAAAAGTTTAACAAGGATGATCAAAGATATGGAAGCTCTTCATTTGAAGAATGCCTAAAATACCGTGCTGAGGACTGAGGTGGAGAGTATGATAGGTCTGTAAGATTATAAATGGCAGAAAGGAGGCAAGTAGGGAACAGTTGTTTGCTCTATATTTCAGCACAAGCGCTAGCAGTAGGAATTCCAAAACAAGAAGAGTTGGCACTAGATACAATATATAGTTAAGGAAACTAACTGTGAAAACATGTAGAAAGTGCAGCTTGGTATGTTGTGGATTGTAAGTTTGCATTTGCAGAAGAGTAATATGCAGTCACCTCTTTCATTAATATCCTGTGTCTGAGGCTCATGATTTCCTACGCTAACCTTCCTGGAGGCTGGGGAGGGGTTCAAGCTTGTATCACTGTGTGCCTTTCCTATCCTTACAGTCTCTCCAGGGTGCCTGCTACTGCTCGCTGCTGAGAAACAGGCACTGAGTTATATGGACTTTTAACTGACCTAGTTCAGCTGCTCTTGAGTACTTAAGAAAACACTAATCATTAAGTATTCATTTAATAGTAGTAAATCAGAGGAATGTTGTGTTAATTACCCATATAAGTATGAATGGTCATGCAGGTTCTTAGCAATGGTCTCACAGGGTATCTGTAACTGGTATATTATCACTAAAGCTTTGATAGACACTGCATGTGCACAAAACACTTCTTTATGGAAATACTTAATACTCTCCCTATAGTAATGTGTTGGTGTTAATTTGTTATGAAAATAAACTATGTAAACATGAAAATGTTATTGATCTACTTAAGTGTTACTGCACACAGAGATGTTACGAGAGGAACATAGAATTTACAAGATCTTTAGATACTGCCTGCTGGTTGACTATTCATTTGAATTCATGTAACTGAGTTAATGAGCTCTTTACAAGAAACACTTTTAAGAAAAGTGAGATGGTACCTGGCAAGGAGACTCTAAAGCTGAATTGTTTTTCAGATTGTAAATGGGATTGAACTGTTAAACTTGTACCTGCTTTCGGAAATCCTAGATCTTTTTGGAGATGGTTAGAGACGAATTTAGGTGATATAAACTAGGGGAACAGGTACAGTGAAGTATATTCAACAGTCTAATGGATGGACTGATTATTTCTTTGGAAAAATAAAAACTTATATTCTCTTCCGTACTCCTTTTCTTCCCAAAAGACCTGACTGTTCTATCCAAGCACGTGCACATTTGAAGAATGATTCTCATCAACTCTAAATCACAGTACTTGGATTAGGAAACAGCTATCCTTTCATATTATTCTCTCAAGAAGCAAATTCTTTGGAAATATAGCAAGTGGTATATAAATATAATAGAGCTTTAATCATCATTCATACAACTTTTTTCTCCAAAATTATAGATTTTGTTTTAATTAGAGAAACTGTAGGAATTACATGGAGCAGGAAGCTTGAATGAAGGTTGTTTTTTTTTTTCCACACAATCTCAGTATTGATCAACTCTGAAAATAATTTTGTTTCCCTGCAGACAGTCCATAGCAGATGTCAGAATTTTGCATTGCAAAGTGATTAGCTTTCATAAAGTCTAAAAGACAGTGACTTTCCTGACTATTACTAATATTACATCACTGTAATTTGTATGCCCAAGACTCCGAAAGGCTTTGGAGTACAAGAACTCTCTATTAGAAAGGCCTAAGTATGCAGGGTTTGCTTTCTGGAATCAGTATTATCTTTCATTATGAAAGAAAAGAGAAGGCCTGTGTTGTTGTTCCTTTTCAGTTACTTTGAAGAGTGGAAATATGGATTTCCTGGATGACACAAATGTGTTTTTTGCTGTTAGACTAGTATTTGTTGGAACAGACATGTAAACTATCTTCAATGGATAGGAATCAGTTCCTGATTCTAGATTTGCTGGGCGTACCTCTGGAATATCTTAAAATAGCTTTCAATGCTATGAAGAGAACTTAGCTAGTAAAAGCTGCTTAATGTAACACTGTTTGGATTCCTGGGCTAGAATTTATTTACACTTAGTTATTTCTCATTTGCGTTGGGAGGAACAAGTTTAGGAATCAGTATGTAATATTACTAGAAACTCAAGTTCTTATTTTGTCTAGTAAACTAGGTATATAAGAGAACTGAGTAACAAGAATACTGGAAATGATAATTCATAAATCAGGCATGTTCATTTAAGCTATTCATCACCAGGAATTAGGTTTTATAGCATTCAACCAACACTACCTAAATTGAATCCTAACAAGAATGCAACCAAGCTTTTAAAGGCATTTCATCACCTTTTTGCATGATCTATCATTTTCTGAAGAGAGAAATAAGAAAATAATAAACTCAGGAATAACTGAGTGAATTTCCAACATTGTTGATAAAATTGGGAAAGCACGGCAAGTTCTTCAGGCTCTTTTATTTTGACTGTTTTGTGACTACTACTTTACCCCCAAAAGATGTCAGTTTAAGTTCTGAAAAACAGTAGAACAACTGTTTGGCAGAGAGGTCAGCAACTAGTGTCTTGGCATTGTCTTCAGCTTTCTAAGCCAGGATGCCGAGAGCAAAACATAAGCCAAAAGTAAGTCTAAATGGAAAATGGTTTCACTTTAGAGAGAATACATCTTTCTGTGGAATTAGTTCAGAATTCTTCTTTCTAAACCAAGAACACTTGAAAAATATTTACATATAAGAATAGGCTCTGTTTTCTTTACAGGCTAATTAGCTCTTATAATTACTTATGCCTACATTTTAAGCCATGTGATGGCACTTCCACATAAAAAATCATAAATTATTGGGGTGCAGCTACATTTGTTTCTCATCTTCATTCTCTACAAGAAATGTTAATACTTATTCCTTGTGTAACTCTTTTGGTAATAGACAAAGGAACTGGAATACAGGAAATAATGTGAAGAACTATCTTAAAAGTTGTCAAAGGCTTCCACAATTGCGGTTGCTCTCTGCTGTTATGTTTCGTGTATACCTTTTGAGTGGGCTTGAATCAACGGTGAATTCAGGCAGCTTTTTAGGTGCTGACAATGTATGTAAACAGAACAAAAACCAAATGAATCCTGTTACAGAATTCTCTGATTATGCACAGAATTTTTAGTGGGAGTTAGTGTTTATTAATCATAACTGTTATTGAGAGAATGGGAGGGCTGTATGAAACAATTATTACATGCTTTGTTCATTCTTTCTCATAAGTGAAGCATCTATATAATCAGTTATTCTTAATTTCATAACTGTGGTCAAGGGATTTTATAGGATGGATGCAGATGTACTGAGTCCAAAGTTAATGATGCACTCCAAGGAGAGAGAATTTGCTTGGTGTACCTATTTTGGAACACTTTCCTAGTAGAGGTACATCTTAGCTTAAATTGATCTGAAACTGTCTGGAAATGATCAGTCCCCCAGAGTCCTTCCTTTTCTTTTATTCATGTAGTTTCTTCCTCTCTCTTAGGATGCCTTTATCAATCATGCAGTCATAGGGCATGTTAAATCAAACTGAAAATTTGTCAGTTGTAGAAATAATTTTCAGTCATATCTGTGAATTAACTGGACCTGTATCATTCTTTCAAGGAACACTTCTGCAAATACCAGTTCTTCAGAGAGTATAAGCTATTTAGAGAGAAATCTTTTATATTGGTGTAGCTCCATCTATCTCTTAAGAGAGTTTGTTAATACTGAAATATTCCTCAGTAAATAACATGCTGCATGGTACTGCTGTATGGGGAAAAATTCACTATGTAGATTTGGTCATAGTTCTTATGCAATATTTTTATTTGTGTACTTAAGTAATGACAACTCATTGTTTCCCTGTAACTCACTCTTGTTTTTATTTATACTTAATTACTACTTTAATTAGCTAAATCAATAAGCAGGTGCTATTTCTAGTGTAGAGTCCATCATGAAATAAAGGGCTTTTATCCAGTTTGATGTTGCCTAAAAGGGGTGGGTTGTTTTAATCATCACTGTAGCATTTTTTGCATGCAGTTCCAAGATAGAAAATATTCTTTAAAGTATGGCTGTTATGGCTGTCTCCAAAATCAGCAGAAACTTTAGCCTCCACCAAAATTGATAATTCTATTTATTGCATTAAGCAGCTTGCAGTATTTGTTCACATAAATTTGAAACAGAATGCTGTAGTATACAGCTGAAATTGTAGCTGAATCTAGTTAAAATGTAATTGTATTAAAAGGAATTTGATAGAATAGTGGAATTAACTCCTTTGGTCTACCACTGTGTGTCGAGAGATCTTTGGTAACTATAATTGACATGAATTTAAAATCTTATCCTTGTACTTTGATTACCCTTGCAGTTGCAAGTCTATCAATTGAAAATTTTAAGTGACTTCAGGGAGGGGGGAAAAAAATGCTGCTTCCCCGTTATGATTTTTTTCCTGAATATCATGTGCATGCATATGCATATACCTGTGTAACAAGGCTTGATGTATATGTTTTTCTGCTGTTTTTTATGCTAAAAATTCAGGTCCTCTTTTGGACTTGTAGTTGACAGCTAGAGGACTACAGACATTGACATAAAATGAGTGCTGAGCCAACTGAAAGGGAACAGACTTTTTGCTCTCTGAATTAACAATTTTTTTTAAAACAACAATTTATTAGAAATAGCTCTGAGAAAAGGTGGAAGTATGTTTAAATAAAATATTCATGTTTGAGATCTCTAAAAGTTCCAGCAAAACCAGAAAAGAATTGAGTTGTTATTATTAATATTTCTGTGCTAAAACAGGCAATGAAGGTAGAAAGAAAAGGGGAAAAAAAGCAGCAAATATAAGGGTAAAGGGAATGTTTACCTTTTGCTACAAATTCCTTAAGGAATTTGAGTCCTTAGTGTATTTTTGTGCTCATTAGTAAAATTCACTCAAACAAAAAACTGTTCGCTTCAGGACTGTGAGTCACTTATCACATTGATAAGTAAGTGGTTCTCTTCCTTTATTTTATCTGACTTGTCTGTAAATGTTAGTGGTTCTCCACAGGTGACTTGATGTCTGTATTGATTTTTGAGGAGAACATATGTCATATTTGCTCTACCTGTTTTTGTAGCATAAAGTTAAAAATGTTTGCCTGTATGCCTGGAAAGGGTGTCTGATTGAATATTAGGAGTTATTTTGTCAGTTGTGGCAAGATGATCTAAGGAAATGATTCTACTTTGAAAAATATTGTCAAAAACAAGCTTGCAGTGCAGAAATTAAATTATATGAAGTAGGTAGCTGCTGCTGCCTTTCAGTGATGTCTGGCATAGCACCACCATTTTGTTAGAAATGTTAGGGGCTTTTGCCAGCTCTTGATGATAGGATGATGTAAGCATACTTGAAAAGTAAAGTGCACAATCTATCATTTATCTCATCCTAGTTCTTGCCCAGGGAGGTTGTGGAATCTCTGTCCTTGGAGGTTTTCAAAAACTTGACTGCACAAGGCTTTAAGTAACCTGAACTCGGGTTGAAGTTGGCCCTGCTTGGAGCTTGGGGTTGGGCTAGGTGACCTCCAGAGATCCTGCCCATCCTAAGTTATTCTGTGATTCTGAATGAAAGAGTGGATCTTCCATAAGAAAGAAACCTCTGTGCTTTCCACCTCACAAATGGTATGGTGACATGGTTGCATATCCTGATACGGAAGGAAGGACGAGCTTGAACCAGCCAGCATTGAATCCTATCAGTTTGCACAAAAACCAGTGGAGTAGTTGTATTTTGTAATATTGCAACAGTATGGTAGATAGGTGCCAAAAGTGGTTACAGTAACAATAAGACTGTTTTTAGGCAGCCTCCTGCCCACAGAAATGGAGAATGCAAAAAGCAATTATTTGAGAAACTGTCTACATAATACTGGAGGAGCTCAATGGAGTCTTCCTGTCCTTGCCAGCTTTTAGCTGAAGCGCTGAAGACGGTATTCTAAGAACGGTAGTAAAATGTAGCTACATAGTGAAAGATACTCGGATATCTTGGAAACGTGCATGATACTAGGTATGTTTTGAATGTAAATTGGTCTCTTGCTGCTTTTGCATTTGTCAATACAGCCATAGCTTACAAAGAGTTACAAATGTCTGTGAAATTGTACAATTTGTTCAGTCCCCAAGCAAGCTGGGCACCTTCATGGATCCTCATACCAAGGACAGATGAATTTTCAGTTTAGTCTCCCTGAGCTGAAAAACAAAACCAGATTTTGAATGTAGAATTTGAAGTCTAGTCTGGGTGTGCCTGCAGGGAGCTGAAGCTTGCGCGAGAGCTGGCTGGCTAAAACTTGAGCAGGATGAAGTGATGGGGTTTGGAAAGGGAGAACGCGTAGAGGAGCCAGCAAGCGCCATCCCCATGCTCCAGCTGAAAAGCTGTCAATTCAATTGGTTTGCTTGCAGTATTGAATTTCTTCATGATGTTAGAGGATATTTTAAATGTGTTTTGGGAGAGAAATCTCTCTTGTATCTGAGGGGATATGATGAAAAGTTAATGAATAATAGTTAGTTGACAGTTAATGAAAGTTAATGAAATGACACAAAGCAGCAACCTGTCTTGAGTCAGGTGTATTGAGGAGGGGACACTTGCAGTACTTTTCATATGTTTTTGTAGTGTATTTAGTGTTTCTGTATGTGTTCATAGATTCACTTTTTGATAACAAGGATTATTTCTACTCCCTATTAGTTTGTATAAAGTTTGATTGGAAGCTTTTTAAGTGCTACCGTAACTATTAATAAAAGCTGTCTTCATACTATGTTGAATTTGGAATTTAAAACTTTGGACTTAAAAACCTTGGCAGGAAAAATCCACACAATCAAGACTGTCTCTTTCTAAGACCCAGACCTGTCTAGAACATTTGTCCTGGTCTCATACGGTGACACTGACAGCTGAGGAATAAGTATACAGAGGCAGCCTGATCGTGTCTTGCCTTCTGTGTGTGCTTACCTTCTTCAGGAAGCTTTGTTGTGCATCTCAAGGTGCAGACAGACGGTGAAGCCACTGAACAGATGGACGGTTGCCTCATTTCTGCTTAGGGTCTATTGACACTTAAGTTGGTACCTGAGAGAAGTGAATGGTCAGAACATTCTTTATCACTTTTTAAACACTCTCAATATTGTGGACAATGACAATATATTTCCCAGTTTGGTGTTGTTTTTTTCAGGTAGATGGATAGAAGAACAAGTCAAAAGTTGAAATTCATGGTTTATTTGAATTTTTTACGCTTTCTATCTGTTTTCTTGCTTTTATATTGGCATGTGTGTCCGTGAAGCATTTGTTATTAAATCATTTAAAATGGAGCTAAGGAGGATTGAGCGCAATATCTTTTCTGGATGTTATGAAAAAAACATTGGTTTAGGCTTTATTGAGAAGCTTTTTAAAGCAACCATAGTGGAGTGTTTGCTTACAGTTATAAATCTAGACTCTTTCCAACTTGCTACATGCTACATAGCCTCTGAAATTTTACGCTATTCTATTCTATAAACACAAAAGGCAGAGTGGAGGCATGATGAATTGCACTGTATTTTTTTAAACTTACGTAGCTAACTATACAGCTGGGTTTGTGAGATTTCTGTTTGTGCGGGAGTCTCAACACTAAAATATACACAAAATAAGTTACATTAAACAGCGATAAACAAGAGTAGTGCTCCAAGTATGTGGTAATAGCGCAGATATAAGCTACCATTATCTATCTGTTGCTTGAGTTGATTATCTGTTGACACAATGCATTTGAACATACCATACATTATGAAGTCTCAGGTGTATAAGGTGTTAGGTACTAAACATATCCTTCAGTAACAATTGTATACTATATATTGATGTGATGCAGAGGTGCTTATTTTTTCCCTTTTGCTCTTTAGATGCATTTTCCTCAAACATTTGTACTGACCTGTAAGGAGGCTGCAAAACAGTACGATCTTATTTTAAGTGGTTTTCTTTAGCTTTTATTTATGTAGTATAGCTGTAAACATTACCTGCAAGTAGAGTAGAAAGAGTCAGAACTTCATTAAATTTGGAGATCCTGTTGTTGCAACTTGTATTACCTGAATTTTTTTGGTTGTCTGAAGTTGTTGCAAGTGTTTGTTACAGTTAAACGTAGCTTAATTTATATTTCAAATATTGTTTAAAGATTAAGCAGTTCTTTGTGATTGGGGGGGGGGAAGCCTAAAATGAGAAAAGAGGAGCATGGAATTTTGTGGAAAAATGTACATATTGATAGACTCTTTTTTGCTTATTGAAGAGAATCTTCTTATATAAGCTAATTAACATGCATTTATTTGGGTGAATTCTGTTTTTCCATTTTGCCCATCTCTTAGTAACTACTGCTTTGTTATGCCATTAGGTTAGTTTCTTAATGTTAATTTGTAGGTTTGTTTTTCTTGACATAAATTAGTGGAGAAAGTCATGGATTGTGGTCCCTTCGATGTACAGACTGACTTGTAACTCGGTTCAATTTTTTTTATTATTATTTTTTTTGAGTCGATTGGACAGTACTCATTCTCCAGACTACAGCTTGAGTTAGTGGAACTTCCCAGTAGCAAATGCAGGTCACTTTGTACAAAAACAAAGTTTGGCCTCGGTGGGAGAAAACGCACTGGTGTAGGTACAGCTGCCATCTTGCAGCTTTGTCTGGTTCTTCTCCCTTCCCGTTCTCCTTCTCACACTTTCATCCCTCCAGTATACATAAGGCCTTATTTTGTCTTATAGCTGTTCTCACCTGGAAGAGGTCAGCTGAGTCAGCTTGAATGCACTTGAGACTGTTACTAAAGGACTTGAACTAAAGAACTGTTGACTTACGTGGTGTTATCTTCAGTCTTGAGTATCAGCCAAAGGAAGGCCAGGCTAAAATATTATAAATAGGAGGCAAATGTGACCATGGAGAGGAGTACAGATGTGCATTTTTAATTCTCATCTAATGACTCTTTCTACAAGTGAAATAGGTAACAGGTAAAAGGATCTATATGGGAGATACATTATGGAAAGCTTCAAAAATTCATTCCTCTAGATGTTAGAGAATCCACTACTGAGTCAAGCTGTCCTTTTTGTGTGGATTCTCTGTACCCTGAAGAGGACATGTTGGTGTTTTTTAAAGCTCTGGCATACATCAGTACCAGTTCCAGACCCAAGCTGCAATACTGCACAGTCCTCTGCTGTGTGCTGCTATTTCCAGCTCAATCACTGTTAGAGCTTTCCACTGTGCTTTTAACACAAAGTCAGAGGCATACATGGAAAAAGTAGTGCAATTCTCAATAGACATGAGGAAACTTCAAGTCACTTTTAGGAGTGCCTAAACTAAAGTTTGACATTTCAGTGCAAGCAAATCCAGATGCCTTTACTGTGGTAGCAGTAGCTGTTCTGAATAGTGGCGGAATAAATGAATTCCCTCTTCCTTGCTCTTCTTTTGCTGGCCCTCCCATGAGCAAAAAGGTGTTGGGATGATTCTTTTTGCTGTAATCATTTTATATGGACATGTCAAACTATTCATAAGAGAATTGGAAGTACTATAGGAATCTCATCCTATGGAACAGGATATTGAGAAGCCCTTACCAGTTAAGCCTGCAACTTTTTCACTTGATCAAACCTGTTTCTTTTAGAAACTGAATGAAGTGTAGTCATGATTGCAGTACTCTAACTTTATATGAAAGGCTTTTATCTTTTATCTAACTCTGCTAATTTCTTTGACAGGATTTTTTGAAGTAAAGTCAGTGTACATGTGGGTGGGTTTTTTGTTGTGTTGTTGAAATGTGTTGTTGTCCTCCTGACTACAGGAGTTTAGTAGGGGAAAGGAACAACAAATAAAATACATAAAGGTTGCAGAGGATGGATACATGGCTAGTGGTGAGGCTTGATGGGCCCAGCACATAACTTTGAGCACTGAGCTTTTCCAATGAGATTATGTGCCTGCCTACCTGGCAGGAGTGCTCCCTGCCCTCCAAAGGTAGGTTCCAGTTTTGAATGCCTTATTTTGCCTTTGTTTACTTAGAATTTATTTTTCGCTTTGCAGCTTGGTTGCTTAGGAGGGCAGGAAGTGCCAGGACAGTAGTTCAGAAATCTGAAGAAGATGAATTTGAGAATTTAAGGCATAGATTGTCATCTTTGGGGAGTTGGATTTCGGCCAATGGAAGCAGAAGAGAAACACAATATGAGCATCTTGTTAAAATGACTCAAATATTAAGCTGTAGCGCTCACCTTTTCCCTCATAAGACACAACATGTCAGGACAGTATGCCTCAAACCATAAAGAAATATGTGCTTGTTTTCATCTGTGGGAGACTAGGACCCCTGTTACTATGCCTGCTGTAGTGATTTGTGGAAGCATCTATTTTTTGAGTTGCAGAGTTATCTTCTAATACTTTCCTCTCTTTATTTTGATTTTAATACTTTTTTCTATTTTAATAGCCTGAAAGGTGAGTCTGGATGCTTAACCTGTTTTCCAAAGTAAGAACAAGTATACCCAATGTTTTTCAAAAACAGCTATAAAATATTATCCATCCTGTGTACAAAACTTCAGTGTCTGATTTGACATCATGAAATAGCAGCAAGTAGTTCTGAAACTTCTCCTACAGCTCCCATAGTTCTCTTTTTTAGTATATGATCAACTAGTAAAAACCTAGTCTCTGGGCGCAAGGGAAATAGTCAGTTCATTTGGTGCGATCCATTTCACTTGCACTCACTCACTCAGGCAGTGGAGAGCACTCCTCAGCAATGTTACGTGTGTTGCTGGAAGTCCAACAATATTGCAGCTATTCTGAATTAAGTGATGAAGCTGTGTTGACCGTGAGGGTTAAAGTGAGATTTGTTTTTATTAGCATGTTGCACAACTCCTTGTACAGGTGATCATAGCTTTCTTAGGTGGAGGTGCAGGTGATGAATTTATAGTTTACAGCAATTTACAACAGCTAATTTAGGACCTAGTCTTTCAAGTGGATAGCTATGTGTAGTCAAATAGGTAATGGTAGTAAAATACTAGCTTTGCTGTCTGTGTTACTTTGTTTCAGTGAGTGTCTCTTAAGCTTTTCACTATTTTGTTTCACTTCTCACTTAAAACAGGAGTAATGCTGGGGTGGAGGACTCTTGGCAGTGAATTATCTTAACTCAATCTATAGATGGACAAGAACTAGCACAGAAGGAAAAAGTAAACATCCTTTTTGTATGCCACTACTTAATAGGAGTGTGTTCTTCCTTGCTAAGCTATGAACTTTGTTTGGTGTGGTCAACAGGAAAAACTTGTTTTAGGCCCCTGGGCAAGTACCTGATGACTGCTGCAAAGCTCTTTTTAAAAAAAAAAAAAAAAAAAAAAAAAATCATTTGGGATTAGGTAAACTAATGATGGTGTCCCCTCTTTGCTTCCTGAGGAAATAATGCATTATTCTGGTGTGAAAGAAGGAATGAGCAAAAATTATACTGCTTTGTAAACAGACTTTACATAGCTGGGATTTGCAATTCTGCAGAGAAAAATATTTCAGCAAATTCTGTTCAGGGACATTAATCTCTTTTGGAAGAAGATACTAGGAAAGATTTTTTTTGATTACAGGAAGCAGTTTCTTAAATGCAAGTGTGTTTTGATTTTTAACATGGAAAATGGTACCCATTTTCCACAGTGGTACCCATCAGAGAAATGAAGTTAAATGGAATGTATAACATGAGAACTCACTAGCCTTTAAAAAAAAAAAAAAAAGTACAGAAGGAAAGAGTGTGACTCAAGATAGTGCTTAGATAGTGCTTATAAAAGCTATTCAACTTAAAAGACCTTGAGATTTTGGGCTTTTTGTGGGGGTGTTTCAAACAAGAATATGATGACTCTTGAAAGACATGCGTTTTTCTTTTTCTTTTTTTTTTTTAAAAAGTCTTGTCAGTTTGTGCTCTGTAGATAGACTCTTATGTTATTACTAGCATGAGTGATGCAATGCTTTCGCTTCCAGCACATACTACAAACAGCAGCTTGTATGCGTCAGTCTGCTTCAGTCTTCTAAAGGTCTGGATGTATCCAGGCCAATTAGAAGCTGCCCAAAATGCCAGAACAATCATGAAGAATTCCAGTCTTCGTTTGTTCTATTTAGAAGGGTATTTATTTGGGGGAGTGAGGGAGGAGAAAGGAAAGGTTTGGGAATGGCAGGTCTTCAAAATCATACAGCTCCTTAATAGTTCATAGTGTTATAAAACTACATGCATGCATACAGCATGGTTTGATATGTATAAAACTTGTACAACTTTGCAGCCTGTTTTAATGTTTGGGCTGGTATCAGACAGGCCTCTCTATGCACAGTACACTGTCCACATTTAATTGGGTTCTTAAACTATTTTACTTGAAGTGATTAGAAACCACTTACCTATCAGTACTGATGAAATAACATTTGAACTTCCTAAATAATGAAGTTGAATAGCTATCAAAAGTGTTAGGTAGTTCAGAACTACTTTAAGTCAGTCTTTTGGGTGAGAAAGAGTTTAAGGCAGGAGATACTTACTTCAGAAGACCACATACGGTTTCAGTTTGTATTTAATCTGAATATGGGGAAAATGGACTACACTAGCTGAAGCATTACACAAATGAATATAAAGAACTACTGTTGGGGGATAGAGATTGGAAATGTGAACATAAAAGAAGCTGACCTGGTCCCTTAATGAGATTTCAGGTGGACTTCAGCAGTTCATGCTGGACCTCCCCTGCATATGAATCTTCTTACCAAGGATTTTTTTATGTCATTCTTTTTGGAAAAGCAATAAAGGAAGGCATATATCTGTTCTTCACTACACAGTGCAGTGATAGGATGAAGATGAACAAACACAAGTTGCAGCAGGGGAAAATCTGATTAGATATTAAGAAAAAAATATTACGATGGGCAGGTTGCTCAGAGAGGTGGTTGAACCTCCATCAACTGGGGAATGGCTCAAATGGACAAGGCTCTGAGCAACCTGATTCAAGTTGGCCCTGCTTTGAGTGGGGCATTGGTCTAAATGACTTCCAAAGGTCCGTTCCAGTCTAAATTATTCTGACCTATGATTCTGCCTCCCCTGCTGCAGGAGTGGAAACTTCTAGCATTGAGGTGAGGTGGGGAGCTACTTTTAACCAGTGTTGAGTTTTGATTTGCCAGGAGGCATCTCTGAGTTGTATCAGTTTCTAAAGCTCCAGACATACTGCAGAAGAAGTGTGTATGGGGAGAAGGGGAGGAATGGTGGGAGAGGTCTCTTCATAGCCTCAAGTAGCCCAATATTTCCATTTTTTCCAAGTATCCCTAAAAAAGGAAAATAGAAATATCTTAAGAGCCATCAAGCAGATGCACAATATATGCAGCATTCTTGTTCATTTGTATTTTATGACTTTGAGATCGCCTGACATCTTGACTAATTAGTTGCAGATCCTTATCAACTTTTAAGGGTAGTAGCTTTTACATGTGAAAGTACTGAAGTGTCTGTAGCTTTTCCTTCTGAAAAATCTTAAGGATATGATTTTTGCTTCTGCAGTAACTTCAAGTGCTAAAAATATATTTTAAAATTCTGGCATTTTTAAGACTGCCTGATAGCCTGCATTATGCACATTATGTTATAAATGTGGCTAACAGCCAATTTATCTTTCCATCTACCTTCAAAAGAATGTCTTAAAGCCTTCTGTCTGTCAAAAAGTAGTTTATAAATGAGACCAAAATACTGAAGTTGGCATCTGAATCAAACTGCACCTTGGGGGCAAGTGGAAGAGCATTTTTAACTTAAAGCCACATCAAAAAGAACTTTCACAAATTGTCCATAGTCAAGATGGTCACTGGCATTCTCAACTGTACCAAAGAGTACTTGTTATCAAGGTTTCTTATGGAATTACAGGAAATGATAAACTTGGTCATTCTCCTATAGTTTTTTGGTGACTTTTACAACAACAAAAAATCTTTTAAAATTAGTTTTCTTTCCTTTTTTTTTTTTGTTTGTTTGTTATCTTGCAGTCCTGGTTACACCTTAAAAATCCCTTTCAATAAGGGTTAGATTGTCAGATCGTTGGCAGCATGCAATATTTTGCATCATTATCTTCCCTGCGCACTGGGTGAGAAAGCTTCCCCCTTTCATAACCCTTGACTGGCCTGTAACCAGACCTGGTAAACAGGAAAAAATTATGGAACTAGAACTGAATCGTGGCCCCTTTTGAGTTTTCACTGGTTTATATATGTTTTGTTCGCTGGAACAAAGCGCAGCCTTGTGCAAAGCTGTGTGAGGCAGTCCTAGAACATACTTACTGGTGTAGACAGAAACAGCCAAGAGAGGATGTAGACTAAAAGCAACTCTTTTTATGTGTAATGATCATATTCAACTAAAATATCCAAAATAAAGCTAAATATCCTGTCACTTGCTTGCCTTTGAATCTTCTTGTAAAACAACATGATGTTTCCTAATTTATAAATAGGCTGGCTTCTGGCATGTTTAAATTCAGCTTCCTACAGAAGTGTGAATGGGTTGTTTTATGTGTGGTTGGTTTATTTTTTTTACTTTTGTTTTGAGAACTGTGAAGCTACCATGCAAGTTTGGCCAGCTCCCTCTGTTGGATACTTGCAACATTTCTGTTCTGGGCTGGTACACAAGGCTGAGAGTCTCTGGAAGCTGAAGTACTATTTTCCTCATGTGTTTCATGGACAGATTGTTACCCCTAGGAGATTTAGCTCTGCAAACCTTCTGCTATACACTTTGCCAGCCTATATGGACCACTGAGCAAAGTAGTTAGGAGCTGAAGTTTTTCTTCTCCTGTTATCCTGTACCAGGTGTTCAATCTGTGTAATCTATCTGTAGCCAGTCTGAAGTATTTTAAAGCAAAACCAAACTGAAATATGTAGTGTGAACATGAGGTTGTTGGCACCAAATGTTTTACTCTGAAGATCTACTCCTATTTGTCTCCTCTACTTGCTAATATAGTCAGTCTGTTAAGCATGTGTGTTACACTCTTTAAATTTTACACAAAGTTTTATAGTATCCTTGTTCCTTGCTTAGCAGTAGGAAACATACAGTGGTCCAGATAAAATAATAAAGTTCTGATGTGTTTCCTTGCTTAATTTCCTTTTTCTTTAAAAGTTCTCTTTGGATTGAGACTGTCTGGGGTTTTAAATATCTCGTGAAGTTATGTGCTATTAACTAGTGATTCTTTCTAATTTGTCTATTTTTCACCTAATTTGGGCTTCTTCTGAAATTTCCTAGTTTTGAAATGGCAATGCCAATTAAGGCAACAGACTAGTATTTCTTAGTTTGTCAAACTTTTTAGCTTGTTGATGGGCAAAAACCTATCATTAAGACCTACTGTTTTCTATTCCCTAGCTTTGGTTGGTGGTTCATAGAGGCCTTGTCAGCAAAGATGGTTACAAAGGATATAATTTTATCTGTTCAACCATAATATATTAAGCATTTACTAGCCAGAATCCATAAATTCTACATAGATTGGAAGTGGATGCACATGCTTTGTTTGAGTACTTAATGTAGAAATGGAAAAGTAATCCATTACCTTAAATATACTTAAGTGCATAAGTATTGCATACACAAGTCTTAATTATAGCTTTTGTAGCAAAAGTAACAATTGCAGCACACTGACCTGCAAAAACGCACAGAGCAAAAAATATGAAATATGTAGTAGTTCTGCTTGTGCCAGTATAAGTTGCTAAAATATGTCATGTTTAAATATGAACCGTTCTCACAAAACAAATTGACTTTTTTAAAGAACTTGTTTCAAACAAAGCAGATGCGTTTAAGCAGATATGCAAACACAAACTCTGGCAATTCAGTTTTTTTAGAAGACTAACCTGAGCCCCAAAATACTATGGGCTAGTAGAAGGGAAAGCTGAATTATTGCAAAGCAAAAGTGGTCCATTCAGGGATGAAATGGGGCCCGGCACAACTTACAGCTGTCACACAGTTAGTCATTAATATGAGTTTGCAGTATCTCCTTAAGAGTTCTTTACACTAAGTAGAATCACTCAACTGAAGTATGTTTGGGACCACTGACGGACTCCTTTGGCTCGTTATATAAAACTGGGAGACTTTTTTCATGTCAGAGGACTACCCAGGTGTACCTTGCAGCAAATACATGGCACATCTTTTGAACAGTAGAATATTTAACCTATTTATTCCTGCACTTGAAGCTTTCACTTTTGCAATTGAGCAAGTAGTTCTGGTTTCAACTTTGACAACATGCAAGTGAAATAGGTTCAGAAGGTAACTGCTGCTCTTGCATTATGGCCCAAATATTGCCTTTTCATCTAACATGCTCTTGTACTGTGTCCTTACTAAGTATTTTGTGCTTAAATTGTCCCTTTAGAGCAGTTACCGAATCCAAATGTTTAATGTGAGAACAATACGATATTTCATGTTCAGCAGAAGTCTAAAAAGTGTACAATAGCTTAAAAATAAGCAGGTATATTTTTTAAAAATCTGCTTTGCTAAATACTTTTTCAGTTACGTAATCGAAAGAACTGAGTCTAAGCCGCATTGTTAAACCTGCGGATACTTGTCCATAGGCATTTCTACACAGTAACTAGAAGAGGTATTTTGGGTCCAGTGATAGAAGGTTAAATGTGAAGAATTCATTAGAATAGGTACTCTTACTTATGCAGGTCACTTAAATAACTTTTCCTCACCTAAAACATGCAAAGTACTCTCATAATCTATCACCACTGCTAAAAAAAAATTTACATTTTTTTTCCCTCAAAGTGTTTTTTTGTTTAACTTGAAAAAAAAAAAAAGCAAAGGGAACTTTAGTTTCTAAATGGTCATACTTTTAATGTGCGTTATGCTTATCCTCTACAGATTTAAACGTTTTGTGCTTGGAAGGTATGTGTAAATGGAGATGTCAATACATTCCGCAAGCACTTGTAGAAACGTTTTTTTAAAGTTTGGATATTCCTGCTGGGTGTTCACCTCTGCTTGATACCATTAGGGTTCCTAGTACTGTGCCCTCTTCACGTTCCAGGCTTGTCTGCCGTTTCCTTTCCTTGTGTGAGTGCACTGCCTTCTCAGGGTCCCATACATTGCTGTATGAAAGGGACGGCAAGAATGTCAATAGGTTTTTATGGCAATAAGCAAGTAATTTATGGGGGGAGGGAACCCCAATATATTAATATTTTGTTTGACCAATAAAACACAAATCCCAACTTTTTGTTAACTTTTTTTCTTGTTTTGATTCTTGATCAATGGAGACACACACCTGAAAATTCAGTGTTTGAAGGGCTAGACTAGCAATGGGTTTAGGTGTTAAAGAAACATCTCCGGTTTGTTATGGAAATTCTGAACAAGCTATAAACTTAAAATGCATAGCAACTTCTAGTTGCCACAGTGCTTGAACTTGAAGTAATTTTCTTCGATATTAAAATGCTTCTTGGGTGTTGTCTTTGCTTTTAAGTAGTCACTATTAAGGAAATGGCTCTAGGGAAAAGTAATGAGAAACTATTCTAGAATATCTAATGTGACAACCAATGAAAAAGTGTCAAGAAAAAATGCTTAGTATTCAAGAATCTGTTTGGGAACTGTTTATTTTAGTAATATAGCTAACTGCTTTTATGACACAACTTGAAAACAATAAAGAATGATGGGTCGTTGTGTTCCCCCACCCTCAGCCCTGTGTAATGGATCAATTCTTCAAGAAACAAATGTGGAATTAATGAGTCTACCGAACACGCTGTCAGTCTGGATCAGTCTCACCTTTACTAAGTCAATCAGCTACTTTTTAGTTCATGTGTACTTTCTTTTTTCCTTCACAGTTCTGAATTGCGACAGTCCTTTTATCAGTTATGTTGATATACGTGTCATTCCGACTCCTGGGAGAGTCAAAAAAAATTCTTGGTCTGGCTGGACATGCCACTTCAGACAGACTTTCAGCTTCTTCCAGACACTTGATACCTCGCTTCAATGATTTTCGGTGCCTGAGCTGGTAACTGTTAGACTTGGGTCCCCCATGTGGAATTGAGCTGCACTACGGCTCGTTTTGTTGCCATTTGATCTGGTGTTATTTACTCCCTCTCCTTCCCACCCCCACCAAATGAGCTGTTTCGATTTATTCTGCTTGAATAAGACTTTTCAGGTTGACTTTTATCAAAAGAAAAATAGTGTATTCTGAGTTCTAGCAGTTACTAACCATTACATGTTGTCCTTGGAAATAGGAGGATTGGAAGAGCCTCTGGAGTGTTGCCTAAGTTTAATGCTTAAATAATAGTAGTCCAGAAGGGTAGTCTAGAAGTTGTCTGTAAATGAATTAGTACTGAATTTCACTTAGAGTTTTAATACTGCACATTTCTCTGGCATTTTAGCTGCATAACATATAAACATTGCCAAAAAGTGTCTCAATAAATAACTTTAGGGGATTGCTGCCTTTTTTTTTTCTCCTAAGAGACTTTCTCTTTTAAAGCAATGGCATTTAATTTTGAAAAACTTGACTTAAAATCTACTCCACTGCTATTGTCACACCAGGATTGCAACTAGTGGCGTCATTCTGTGTAGTGAACAGGCTAATTAACCCAAATTGCATAATCTAAACTTGAGATTGCAGCACCGGCTTCTTTGAAGAGCTTGCATCCTGTTTCTCAAAGTGATCAATACAGTGTAAACCAAATGTGACAGTTAACTCAATGTAACCAAATCTAGAGTTGATTTGTACCTCCATTTTTTTACTGCCTGAAATGGACCGTGTAGCTGCTTGAACTCGAGGTATTTTTGCTGGAAAAAATATTGCTGCGTGTAAGATAGAACTCTTCCCCTCCATTTAGTTACGGTTAATGCTCCTTCTAATTATTAGTGAACCATCATTAGAGAAGTGAGACTACTAATTTCTAGAAAAATAAACATTACCTGACAGGTTTTTTTCGGTTTTGAAAGCCATGATTATCTTTCATTTCTACTTAGTCACTGAATGTAATGATCTACTGCTACCGGATACGTCATTCAGATGTTACAAATGCTATTTGAGCTTCAGGCTAAGGCACAACAGAACAACGATCTTAACACTAAAAGGTGACCTCTTCATAGCAGTGTCCTAGTGCTCAAAATCTAATGCCTTAATGGGCAAAGTTGAAATAAAGTTGCATCTCTATCCCTGGTTCCATGTACAGTAGAGCAATGGGTGGTTATTTACTCTTGCTAGAAAGCTCATGCATTCCAGCAAGGTTTTACACAATTTCTTCTCAAAAACTCCAGGAGATCATTTGAATAGCTGCAATGCTGTAGGTTATACATGACTGTCTAGATGAAACTTTCTTATTAGGTGAAAACATGGCAATAAAATTTTGCATATTCAACACCTACATGTTGGGTTTCTTTAGGTGGGAATGATTTGGGAAACAATGGAGAAAACAGCAATAAAAGCTGACACCTAAAAAATGCTTTTTAATCCTGTCACGTTGCTGCAATCCATTATGATTGCAACCAGTATGTTTATGGTCTGCTTCTCGGTCTATTGCTCTACCAGTTCAGCAACTTGGTCCTGACTTCAGAATCATGAACAAATTACCTCACCTCAGACTGCAGGTAAACTTTTGAAAAGTGCCTACAGATTAGTCTTTGTCAGCAGTTGGTACAACTTAAGTTGCTTTTTAGTCAATTAAGGCACGCATAACTGAGGGGTATGTCAAGCCTGGAAAGGCTGGCCTGCCAAAAAGATCTGCTTGGACCTGCACATTGACAGCACTCAAAATATTAATACAAATGGAACACAGTGTTTCGAGTTAGGAATTCCTAAGGATTTAATCTTGTAACTTCAGTTACCTTGAAAGTTTTTTTCAAAAGTAATGTCTGTGCTGCCACTTATAGTGTAGAGATTCCTGGGCTGGCTTTTGAGGAGTTAGCTTACCTACAGAAAGCAGTTCAACCACAGCAAGATAAAACTTGACACGTTTTCAAAGCTGCATTCTTGATGCCTTGGCTCTGCTTGCACCTCAAAACTCTCTCTGGAGTCTCACTAGTGTTCCCTGTTTTCATCATTTCACCTGTGTTATTTCAAGTACCTTCTGTTGTGTCAACTTTTGGAAATGGCTTATGTGGCTCTTGTGCGCTGCTGCTGTTAAGGTGAAGCTCACAATTTTGAGCAAGCTCCCTCATTCCTTCATTACAATCTGCAATTGGGTTTTATTACTTCCTGCACAATTTTAAATGCTTCTGTGTTTTTTTTTAAATAAGATTGCTCTGTTTTGCAAAGTAGAACTGCAGATCAAATCAACTTATTCATGTAGTTTCTCTAGCTTAATATCAGATACTACCAAAAGGTGCTGTTATTCTCATCAAAAGTTCCTTGAGTTTCTCAGTTTGTGCCTCTTCTTCCTGTTCACCAGCAGGTTCCCAGGATGAGAAGCATAATCTAAAACTGTAGGACTTTCAGCTGCTGCCAGAGTAACACTACTTTAGGTGATAAATTTACTTTAAGTAATGTCAGCTAGTACATTAAATGTCGTAAGTTCACTACAGCAGCTGTCTAGAAAATGTAGATCTCAGTGTCTTAACAGCTGAGACTGTAATATCCTTGGTAGATTGAGTATTCTTTACTAAACTGATTTGCAGTGTTAAGTGCAGTATGAGATTGTGTTACTGCTTTAAAAATGCACTGAACCCTTCAGTTCACAAGGTGATGAATCTCTTCACATCAGCATCAGAATCACCATCAGCTTGAGGCTGCTGTTTGTGTCTGCTCTTTGGATCCCTATGGCCTCTTGTGTAACTCTGTATTTAAAAAAAAAAAAAAAAAAGCCTCTTTCCACGTTGCCTAAATGTGTTCAAACAGACTTTTGAAATAAAAATGATGCCTTGAGGAAGTTGTTACAACTGTCTTCTGGCTGTCATCATGGATTCATTCCATGTAAAGAGGGACCTTGTAGCTGACTTAAGGTTAGATGTGGGATTTTGTTTTGCTTTCTTGAGATTCCACTAAAAATGAAGATTCGAAAGTTGCCATAATGTCAATGTGAGTTTACAAAGGGAGCTAGAGATCATGACTACTGCTGGCTTTAGAAATAGTTTCTAAACTAGTGTACAAGGAGTTGTATTCTTAACAGGTGTGAACTGGGATGTACTCCAAAAAAGAAGCAGCATTTAAAATGTAGTAGTATTTCATTCTAATTTTTATTTTCCTAGCATGAAGCTTATAGAGAATATGTATCTGCTTTGTTAATTTTTAATATCTGACTAGTATTGAGAGGACTGAATATGCTATAAAGGAAGTAAAGTAAGAGGAGACAAATTGATACAAGAGGCAGAAGTCTGACAGAAGGGGATGTTTGGAGAAGTAAAGACGGTTGTAGATGCATGAAATGAGAAGTAAAGTGAGAAGACTGTATAAAAGAGAGTGGAGCAAAACAGAAGAAAACAGGCATACACTTTTCTCCTTTTGAGGGAGCTCTTACTCCCTCAGGATAGATCTTGTATCTGGATATATCTCATATCTGTCATAATACTGGAAAGGAAAACCTGGGAAAGGGAGTATATAAATTACAGTTGAAAGACTTGGTATTTTTTATTAGGGCATTGCGTTCAGAGGGAGGGAAGATAGGCAGTTGCTTTAATTTCTTGTTGAGAGGTAGGCTAGTAGATACAGCAGAATTTTTTCCTCTTTTTGTTCTTGCTGATTAGACTAGAAAAATAAAGCTCTTGGCCTATTTTGTGGACAGGTCTTCAAAGAACCAAATAATTGGTGGGTTGGGCAAGAGTAGCCCAAAAGTGTTTTAATAGTTTACTCTAGGCTGAGCTAATTGGTAGCTTATCAGCTTCATTTTGTTTCAGAATTTCTCCCTTGCTTTCTAACTTTGAGTTAGAGGATCCACCGCAGTGATTTGAGAGGAAGGTCTGAGACTGGCCACGCTTTCTGCTGCACCTGCATGGCATGTAGGGGTGTCTCCAAATTATGTCCAGTTTATACCTTTATAAAGAATGGATTACATGTGCTAATACCTGATGATTTCCTTCTTTGGTCTCATGCTGCCTTGTTATGAATTTGATCTCTCAACTTGTAGTTATTAATTAATAGGAAATCCAGGAAGGAATTAATGGCAAATCCAGGCTTCCCACTGGTGCAGTCTTGCGCTCAGCTTGTTCTTCTCCTTTCCATTCATCACACTCTCTTCTTGCATATTTTCTCACTCCTTCACTTCTCGGGCAAGAGAAGGACAGCAAAGACTGCAGATGCAATGCATTGCTTTAAAAATTTCAGTAGGACCACTTTGTTACTCCTTTTGGGAGACTTTTGAGTGTGCTTCCTTGCTGACACCACTCCTCTCTCAGATCATCCTGAATCTGAGATTGACCTCTCTGGTAAACCTCTGTTACTGAAGAGGTAGATACCTAGTGCAACTGATGCTGAAGTCCCATTAAAACCAATCTCTTCTGAAGTGCTTTTGGCAGCAAAGGCTCTCTGAATGCTTCAGGGGTTGATACTGACAGTCAGATTTCCATATCTACTTTTGCTCTCCTTTCAGGAAAGAGCAAACATTTGGATAAAAATGCAAGTATATATAGGTAGCTTTTAAAGTACTGTAATAAGTAGCAAAGAATTCTTCATTTAAGGAAATTGCAATTTTCTGTTAATAACACCTTTTATATGAATGTATAAATGATACAGGATTAGTTTTTTGTCCATAAGCAAATTCTTTTCTTTTTGTTCCACATAATTTTGTTGTGCAGTACTGATATTGGCAAGTTGATTCAGTACCGCTGTTGCTCCTTTGGACAATTGCTATACCTACAACTTAAATTGTGAATGAGCTGCATTTAAATTCTTGTTAGAGATACTTAGTCTGAGATTATCATTAGTTGCAGGGTGGGGAATTGCCTGATATTTACTCAATCAAAACCAATTCTTACTAAGTAAATACACTTAATAAGCAAACATAGGTTGTTAGACAGTAGATCACAGAATGGTTGAGGTTGGAAGGGACCTCTGGAGATCATCTAGTCCAACCCCCCTGCTCAAGCAGGGTGACCTAGAGCACGTTGCCACAGGATAACGTCCAGGTGGGTTTTGAATATCTCCAGAGAAGGAGACTCCACAACCTCTCTGGGCAATCTGTTCCAGTGCTCTGTCACCCTCACAGTGAAGAAGCTTTTCCTCATATTCAGATGGAACTTCCTGTGTGTGTTTGTGCCTGTTGCCTCTTGTCCTGTTGGAAGATCCAGAGATGTTTTGTGAAGCTTATGCTTATGAAGCAATGCTTTTGTTTAGAGGCTAAAAACATAATTGTCCAGGTTTGGGCCATTCCCAACCCACCATACCCACTAACTCTGCAATGTTTTCTTTGCAGTTCTCCTATCTCGGCTGTTTTTTTCATTCTCTGAAAACAGCAAGGAAGGAACTTCAAAAACCCTCTGCTTGCCCCTTTCAAAGAAAAATTATAACAGTTACATAAGTCATGCAAATCAAAAAAAAATGTTTTGAATGTTCAGAAAATGATTGTTGTTTTAGAAGAACTCTAGAGCAGATTTCTGGGGATTGTAAGATAGACTAAGCACTGCTCCACAAAGAGGAAATTTATTGAGATGTATGTATTTTCAGTGACTAATTCCCTTCACTTAAAAGGAAACGTTGGTAATATTGTAAGAACAACAGGTGATTGTCCTGCTGTATACTGCCTGGTAGCCTTTCCACATAGGATCACTTTCAAGCCTATATGTAATTAATTGACTTTCAGAAGCATCTTGACTTTCTTGTCAGCGCTGTAGTGGTTTTATAATAATGATTTGCTAATTCTGATGTCCTTGGCCGAGGACAATCTTGTTAGTATTCTTTCTTGCCACAAATTGATCATCTGGGATAGAACTTGTAACTGAATCTTAGAGGCTGATGTATGTAATGACGTCCTCTTCCGTTGATTTGTCTTGCTGTGAGAGCATTGCATAAATACGTCCTCAGTTGTAGAGCCTTTTGTTGGAGGTGGCCTAAAAATAGAGCCAAATTCCTTTGTATTTAGTAGTGTGTGGTGGAAGTTGCCACTGTAAGACAGTTGGTTGAAGCATGTGCTGGGTCCTGTGGTATGTAGCCAATCCTGAGGACTAGCCAGCTTCTGTTTCTGTAATTTATAGTATACCTGTGTTTATATCTGTGTATTTATGCCTATTTATCAATTATGTAATATCTGAGGGTAGTATCTGTTTAAATCTCACATGGTTTATAAAATTCTTTAAGATTTACTTTATAACTACGTTTGTAAACTGGTTTAAAAATGGGAAAGAAATAAAATATCAAAAACATGGAGCCTGCCTCCAGAGGATCTAAAGTAATGGAAGTTTTGGATTGTGAAAGCCAATTGTCCCCAATGCAGTTTATTAGAGCAGGAGACTATGTAATAGAATCAGAGTGTATTAGGCTCTTGCTAAAGGGACTAATGGATTTCAGAATATGCAAGTTTCTGCTTTCTTCACTCGTCGCCTCAAGTGTATTATATCAAAAATGATGAAATGATGGTGAGTTCATTTGTATGCTACATTTAAGAAAGGATAATCAGGTGCACAAAAATGGGGTGAAGAACAGTTGGCCAAGTTACTGTAATACAGAAAGTCTGAATATATCACGGATCACAAGCCTAACATCAGTGAACAGTGCCATGGAGTTTGCACAACCCCCTCCTCACGCCCCGCACCCTTGCCTATAAAATGAGTTTATATAAAGGAGAAGAGATTAAAAAGCACATCATTCCCTACTCGGCAGGAGTTAAATTGCATCCAGTGAGTGCAGCCTGACTTCTGTGTCTAGTTTTCTGAGATATTGAAAAAGATTGCAAGTCAGTTAGGGAAGCATGACCCACAAGGAGAGATTACTAAGCCTACAGAAGAGAAGGCCGAAAGGAGCATGACTCGAAATATATTAAAGGCCACAGCAAGGTGGAAGGGAATAATTGGTTTTCTGTGTCTGTGGTAACTAAGAAATAATGGGTTTAGGTTGGAGCTGGGGAGATGAGGAAAAAAAGGTCTAAATAAACTATTAGGAACATTCTTCCTTTTTAATAAGCCTTGGGACAGACTAGAATGATAATCTGTATTTGCATACATTCACCATGTTAACATATCTGCAAACTGTTGCTTTTATTTATTTATTTATTTATTTTCATGTAATGTGGTGGAATCATTAGAATATTTTGCTATTGCCTGGATTTATTGCCTAAGAATACTTTGCATATGAACCTCATTGCTCCCACTGTCAAATTAATGTTATTTTAGGTACCTGTTAAACTTTCTAAACCATTGCTTGCGAGTGCCTTTTTTTTTTTTTTTTAAAGGATCTTTGCGTTTTGGATGACTTCTTTGTAAATATATACTACTTCTGGGAGTAAAATTTTTTTCATGAGGTAAACTCCTATGTTATGCTGACCAGTATGATCTTGCTGTGAATACTGTCTGCTTTGTCTGTGCGCCATACTTTCTGTATCTGAATGTAAGTTATTTGAAATAGAGATTCTTCATTCTATGCTTATATGTAAAGTAAGGTACTAGTCCTCCTTGACTAATATCCTTTATTTTTCTCTATCATGTGTAGTATAAGACTTAAAATACTACTTGATATTTGGGACAAGAGAGAGGTCATGTAAGTAGAGACTGTCCTACAGTTGGGAGCCTGTATAGATCTAGTGGTATCTATCTACCAGGGCAGCTGTGTTATATAGTATCTATTCAGCAGTTATTAAAGAGTGGAACTAATATAATGTAACTTGCTATCTGACATATTTAGGAACCAGTTTTGCGTTGCATGCTGAGGCAAGCGTTTTCAGCATTCTTTTGGGAGCTGAGATTCTGATTTTCCTTTGTTCATCTGGTTACATGGTTTTTATATGTAAGTGCTCCTTCTGCAAGGAAATTAATTTTTGTCTTTTGGGTATTAAAGCTGTTTTTCCTATGAATACACATGTAGCAATAGCTGAGTACAAATGTAAGACACTACCTGTGAAACAAATAAAGACTTCTTTTAGGCTCTTAAGTGCTCTTTCCTACACAAATTCTGCCTCTGTTTGTTGTTGCCAAATCTGATGATAATGGAAAATGCAGTCAATTCACTTGAATTATGCTATAACCTTTCTGTTATGTGATGGAGGGATATAAGTCCATGCAGTTTTAAAGCATGTTTTTGAAGGATACACCACAACTTTGCCCTTTTGGAAGGTCAGTTTGAAGTCTGAAGTGCCACTAGTAACTAATCTTCACTCTAATGGGCAGAAATATTCTATCTGGCAATGACAGGGGGGTTTCTGTTTGTTTTGTTAGTAAACCACTGAATTGGGAGTGTGAGGTCTTTTTGAGCCGGGGGAGGAAGAGGGAAGACTGGATCTCCATGCTGCATGGAGCTCACCAGTGATATAACTGTCTCTTGTTCTCAGTTCTTCTTTCTAACATCTTTGTTTGCCCTTTTGACTGCCACTGAGCTGACACTTTGAAATCATGGGACAGATCTTCAGATCTTTTTTGAGAGATAGCAGCCAATTTAGGCCTGATCCTTGTGTGTTTCTTTTCCCTGTAAGAATGAATTTGCAGTTAATGTGTTCAATTCCTATTGCTCTCTTATATTTCAGGTGCAGACTGTTACAAATATTCTCTGCAACAATCTTCAATCTGATTTTTGTCTGTCCTGAATAATTTGGTATCAACTGCAAATTACTGCCGTGCTATTTGCATGCTTTATCAGCTTATGAATATGCTGAGTACAATAGGTTTTTGTATTTTGCATCTTCCAACCCCCATTAGTAATCCATACAAACTCTGTTTTGTCTCACGACAATTTGGTTTCTTGAAGAGGTCTAAATGAAGGACCTTGTAAAAATGGGATTTTTTTTTTTTGGAAATAAGCATATGGATCTGATTAATATGATTTGATTACGGTAGACTTGCAGGATGAGGCACTTTCCCTACAGAAGTAACTCTTTTCAGTTTACCATATATATTTATTATATATATATATATATTCACATATCTTTTAATTCCATTCTTTATTATCGCATCTGATAACTCGCCTAGTACAGAAGCTAAACTTGCTGCTCTGTAGTTCTCAGAAGAACTGTGGAGCATTTCTTAACATCTAGGAGCACCAATTGTCATCTTCATTCCTCTGATTCAAAGGTCAACTTAAGTGAGAGGTATGGCATATGTCATAGTGCTTTTTTTTTCCTTCTCTCCTTAGAATTATTGAATAAATGCCAGTTTGATTTGGTGATTTTGTTCCAATTAACTTATGTCATCTCATTAAAACAAGTCTTTTGTACTGACATTGCTTTGAGACAGTTGATCAGGCTCTTTTGCCTGTAGAGAAGGGCCCTGGCACTTTTACGGGGAACTTGGTTTCTCTGGTGTGAAAAGTTTGGCTAGCTCTCTTGACGCAGTTTTATCTTTAAGTGATGCCTTCTAATCTTGGTTTATCACTTCTTCAAATTTGGGAAGATTCTTGTTTGATTATTTGGAAAAAGTTTCTATTAGATGTTGTGCTACATTTCAGAGGGGATTGTCTTGGCCTGCCTAACCACAGCTTTGCATTTTTGTTTTCCTTATTTGGACCCAAGTTCCGCTGTTTGAAAGATCTCTTTTCTTGTGGGTTTTATTTATTGGCTTTTGTGTCTTTTACAATTATAACTGAACAATAGCTAGGCTGCTGTGTTATACAGCAACTCTTTTCTTTTTCCGTGGCTTGCTTACTGTTAGTTGCAATGGAAAATTCTCTACTTTCTGATAGATGGCAGCATTTTCCTGCTCCAGTGCTTTGCTGGAGGAACTGGATGCCTAGCTTTAGATAATATGTGCTCATATAGAAGTAGTACGTTAAAGCAAAGGGGAAGAGAGGAAAGGTTTCTGCAGTCTTTCTTTTGAACTTGGAGTGAGCATTGCAAGGAAACGATACCAAATGTTGTGAAGTGCCTTTCTCTTCTCGGAAGTGTTAGCATTGCTTATTATGAGCACCTCAACTGATAGGCAAATTTCCTTTTCCATATTCTAGCTTTTGTGGTAGCTTTTGGAGGAGACTGAATACTTTGAGTAAGGGGGAAAAACGGTCTATTGCAGAACTCTGAATATTGCATATTTAAGAACAGATTGAAGTTCAGTTCAGGCTAGGCTCAAAGTGAAGGCCAGGCTCTGAATTTGAATGTAATGTCTGGGATTTTTCTTTTTCTAGCAAGAAATCTATCATTAGTCCTGCCTCGCTTAATTAATAGAAGAGATTATCCTGACTGTTTAAAGCAGATGGTGTTTCCAATCTTTCTTCCCATCTTTTCTTCAGGACTTTTTTTCTCTTTGTAAATCTTTTACAAGAGTTAAAGTCAGTGTCCGGTTGAATTTTTTTTCATACTTTGGCATAAGCTTAAAAGCAGACTATCCCCACTAGCGTGGGAGTAGGATTTTGAGTAAAACTTAACATGACACAAATTAGGGTGGCTTGGGAAAAGTAGATGTGTCAAGGGGAGAAGAGAATTGGAAAATTACTTAACTTTTTCTTCCTTCCTGTAAAGCAAGTGTGCTTGGTTTCTTTGGGTAGCTGTGTTATAAACCAGTTAATATTGCAGAGGGAGGGGAAGTAATGGCAAACATATTTTTAATACTGTTAAAATGCTTGAATATTGGCGGAGGGAACAAAAATAGTTCCTTGCATTACATTAAGTGCTGTTTTACTCTCCAAATAAATTCAAAGAATATAATGAAAAATACAGTTAAAATATTTGTTCATTACTTTCTTCCTGTTAACAAAAACATAATGTTTTCTGCCTGTCTTACCAAGAATACCTTAACATCATCAGCACATGCATGGGAAAGCGAATGTCAAGTTGGCTTCTAAAATTGCCAGTTTGGTTAGCAGTGATCTAGCATTTTACAAGTTGTGAGCTTGTTTTATTGATAACCCCTGTTTAGTTTGATTGTTTACTGCCAGTAAGTCAACTCTTTGTGGTTCATAATATTATTGCTAGATAGATCGTGTATGAAATTTGGGGGAGTAAATGCACAGTGTGTTTTGGGTTGAATTTTGGTGATGCCAAAGTGCATGATGCTTGTTATTCCTTTTTAATGTCTTCGAAACTGATCTCAACAAAATGTCATGAATAGTGTACATGCCCTTATTTCATGTCTCTTGAAAATTGCCAAAGAGAACAAGAATATACAAGGGGGAAGAAGAAAACTTCTTAACTGCTATCGCCTGACAGACCTGGATAGTTTATTACGTCTCTAGATGTCATTCCCTAGACACAGAGTAAAACATTTGGAATTAGCTCTTAAACTTTCTTTTAAGAAGGGAAGGCAGAAATGCTTTGTCCAGCAGGAAGCGCACAGTAATGAGTAAATTGATTGCAACTCGGTTAGGCTGGACAGATCAGGATATGTTACTTGGACTTGAATCATCATCTCATTCCTGTTGTGAAACAGAATTTGTGAATAAGAAATTTGTAAATAAGTAATAAAGGGCAGAATTTTTTAAATGTTATAATTTATGGCTAATGATGGAACTTGTCTTAAATTGGCAGTAGAAGCAGCAATGTTTTTGAAATAAGCCTCTTAAATGACATATGGAAAGCATTCCTAGCTTTTAATTCCTTTTCAAAGACAATGTTGCTGAATTGACTGAAATAAGTATTAGTCTTCTATAAATGTGACATACATGATTAGACACTGCTGTTAGCTTGTTAAATTAAACAAGTATCTTGTTGCCAAAAAAAGTGTTTTATTCCCCCCCCTCCCCGTGTTTATTGAGCTTTTTAGAAAGCAACTTTTATTTGTTACAGCAATGTTTGATTATTTATAGTATTGGATCCATCTGTTGTGATTTGAGAAACCCAGAAATTAGGAATAACTAAATGCTTAAGTGACTGACTTTTTTTCTGGGATTGATATTTAATTTTCTAATTTGGAAACTTGTTCTCAAACCTCGATGGATTCATATTAACATTGTACATTACTTTTTATCAAATGTGTGCAATTTCATTAGTATCTGCAGGTAGGTTTGTAACTTTTATAAGTCTGTGAAGATATGTACTGCAGTCTTATATATCATGTAACATAAATTTTCATGTCTCCATTTTACTTCTATGAAAAGTTAGGTGTAGAGAGCTTGTGAACAGACACTGTATTAATACCAAATGAAGGGACAGGGTAGAGGACACAGCTGGAACGGTAGCCTAAGCTTTGTGGGTTCTTCTGAAATTCTCGTGAGGAATATGTAATTCACTGAATGGTAAAAGCATTTAGCCTTTGTAGAAGAACTTTATAATACCTGTGCTGCAGATGTTAAATTGTGTCCCTTTCCTAATGGATCTCTCTTACACCTAGCATGTTCTTGGGCCATAAATCTACTGAAATTGAACAAATCCTGGTGCCTCGGAGGCATGGGTAATTGGCGTTTTAGGAGTATCTCAGTATGGATAAATCAAATCATTGATTCAAAAGAGGAAAGAACAGCCTTTGTAATGATAAAGATTTGATTCGTGAGGAAGTAATTCTGTTGCTGATAAGAATACAAATATGTAACTCAGTCCATTCTTCCCCTTCCTTCTCCCTTCCCTCTGTCCCAGCCTTGAGTAAAGAGCCCATAAATATTCTTCCAGGAAACTTACTCTGTGTTGTTTTACACCCCCGCCTCCCTCCTGGCCAAACTATGAGGCCAAATTCTGTTCTTTGTATAGAAATTGTTATATAGGTACTTCCTCAGTATCATGGAGGCTTTAGAGGAAATCATACACAGCCAAATGTGAGAATGTTGTTTTCTGAATAAATGTAGCCTGTGTTCTCCATCCTGTTCCTTAAGATGCAGGCAGTTAGAACATGCGCTAGCTCTCTGGTAACCTTGCTGCTCTTGTCGTCCAATACAGGAATAATATATGAAGCTCAGCTTAATAAATGCAGATTATTTTATGTTACAAGTTTTAATCTTATCAGTAGAAGCTAAGTATTTGGACAGGATTTATCATTTAAAAAAAAAAGTTTCATTTGTATATTTTACATTGCAGATCAAGTTACTTCTTTCAGTTACTTCTGTGAATAAGTTATCTATGTTCCACGTTAAAACAGTAATGGAGAAGCTACTCAACTGCTTGGCACAAGGAGTAGGATTTTCCAGGTGAAGTGACTTTAGGTTGCAAATGCTGTGCCAAGAACTGCAGTGCCAAAGGGAAAGGCTACCATATGTGTAACAAGTCTCAGGTGTGCTCTCTCCCATTGATGATCGCATCCCTGGCTGTCCTGAATGAAGTGGAAAAACAGTCTGCTTCTCCAGTGCTTTAGTTTATGCTAATATGAATCACTTAAGCATGGATCATTCTAGGACACTGGCAAGGATTCTGGGAGAGGAAGCTGACCTCCAAGTAGATTTTTTTTTTCTCCCCCCCCCCCCCCAAAAAAAAAAAAAAGTTTTCAAGATTAAAGAGGAATAGGAGAAGTCATTTTAGAATGGCACTGGAGCGTGTTGCCATGCTAACCAAGCTTTAAGTGTTCATACAGTAAGGAGCACAAATTATTTGTAGACTGCTTGAAAGCAGAAAGCTGTCTGGAGGGGGCACCAGTGTAGTAGTCAGTTCACCTTTTGAATGTTGCTCCTAAACTCTAAAACTTGGGTAAAATACTTGAGGGTTATCACTTCTTTTGTGTCAACGCAATTGAAAGCATTGAAGTAACTGAACATGTTGCAGACAAATGCGTCAGCATTTGTGTTTACTATTGAGTATCTCTTACTGTGGCCTAAAAGAGCAGAAAGGCTAAATCTTTAGATTTAGATCTTTAGAATAAATATCTAGGTTTTGAAATTCCTATCCTGACAGAATAAATTGGATAACGATCAACAATAACTTCCTTCTTCGAACCCAGCAGGAAATTGAAATGCCTATCAGTCAACTTAACACCAGTCCGTTTTCAAGTATGCAAAAGACTGGAACTGTTTGTCAAAACAGATTAAAAAAAAAAAAGAAAAAGATTGTATGCCACAAAGTAATGTTAGAGAGTCCAGAGCAGGTGAACGGAATGCCTCCATATCTAAGAAAAATAAGTTTGGCTTGATGTTCTTTAGTATATAATGTTTGAAATGTGAAGTGATGATAGTAATTTTGAATGATGGTGAAATAATGGTACTAAAATGTCTGTACTAGAATATCTGTATGCATATAATTCAGATATTTGTGTTTCTAATAAGTTTTTACAGTGTCTTTTTTTCTTTGCTTTTTCTGGATGACTCATTTAGATTAGTTGGCAGTGCTAGATTATTGCCTAGGTAGATTTGGTGATTTTGCATCCTATTTTAAAACTAAAAGAAATAGCAATTTTAAAATATGGGAAAAATGATATTAACATTTATACTGAACTGTTGGGGGGGAAAAAAAAAAACAACTGCAACTGTTGTGCTTTGTTAAAAGAAAGTCCTTAGTATTAAAGCTATAAATTTTCTTTCAAGAATTGGTGTGTGTGTGTGTGTGTGTGTGTGTGTTAAAGAAATCCATTTATGGAACTTTTTTTTTTTTTTAAACTCATGGCAGAATTAACTTTTTAAATACTACTCATGTAACTTTGATTAATTCAATGCAAGGCTAATTTAGGTACCCCCCCCCCCAACCCTCCAGTCTGAGTACACCCTGTATCGTAGGTAAAGAACAGGATTGCCAACAAAGATCAGGATTGGCATGTTAACTGAAACTTGCTTTTTGAAAACTATTTTTTGGTCTGTCTATCAAGCTTCCAATTCTAAACAAGCAGCTGAATTTCAGGGGATGCGTGTGTGTGKGGGGGGGGTTGTTTTGTTTTTCGTATTGAATTAATTCTTCAGAAATGGGGGAAAGGTGACTCTGACCCTTGCTTTAGCACAGCTTTGCAGTGGTGTCTATCCCAGAACTTGCTTCCTGTTGGGCTGTGTTGGGACTTCCCGCGGAACCAAAGCTGCGGGTGTATATACTCAGGAGCTGTCTCCTATAAGTGGAAAGATCGCAAGACTAGCGATACTCAAATGTCGTAATATTTGGGGTTTATTTCACACTGCTGTTTCATTAGTCCTTGCAGGTACAAGGCATGTCAGAAGTCAACACTTGTAATACACCTTTTTTGTGAGGAAATACACCTAAGTCTATCTTTTCACTAGTGACACAATACTTCCGTCCTCTTTCAGTACAGCTGGCTTTTCAGTACAATTGAGAAAGTGCAATAATACATTTTCTAATATTATAAAATCTGAGCATTATAGGCTTAGCAAATTAGGGTTTGCCATCACTAGATAATAAATATTAATTCATAATTAATATTGATTTATAGTTACTGTAGAAATACTAAATATGTATTTACAGTTTAAATAAGGTCACTGTTCCAAGGGTTTGCAAACATAATACAATTTGTTTGCGGCGCAGCATAGGATTTTATATGAAAATGTGTAGTTCTGCATAAAATGTCTGTCTTTTTAATGGGCAGGAATCCATGTCTTGTCTATTTATGCTGTTCACCTAGCGATAGTGTGCCAGGTTGAGTAATGAAGATCCTGCTTTTTAACGTTATTTACTTATTATTTAATTCAAATCATTTAATTCAATCTTTTGTATATATTTCTTCCCTTGTTTTGAACCAAGACCCCACAACAGTGTGCGCGCGCTCTCTCTCTCTTTTTTATTTTTAATTTGAAGTTATGTAATTGTTTTGTAGGTGTCCATGGCAGTTTCCTTTGAAATCTTGAGTCACAAGTGGCTAAAAGCTGCAAAATCTGGAAAAGTCTTAAACACAGGCTAAGCAAATTTTGGTTTTACTTCCTATCTTGTAACTGTAGATTTAAAATAATAATGTTCTCATGTAATGAGTGGAGGATGAAGCAACTGTTTTTCTTTTATTTTTTCCCTTTCTCAAGTAGTATGCCAAATCTTTCAGATTTGGTGTTAAATATATTGCTTTGTGACTGTCTGTGTGTGTATACATAGTATCTCATTTTTTTTAAAAAAATGTGTTATTGGAGCAACAGCTATTTTTATCCTTGAAAATCATGATGCGGATTTTAATATCCATGAGAAAATTGTGGCATGACTTAGTCTCTTACTGTATGAAATAGAAAACAAGAGCCAGGATTGGCTTTGTGTTCCAGATCTTCCTGGGAAAGGCTATGTTCTCATGTGGTCATATCTTATATTACCGCCAGAATTAAGGCAACCAAAGAGCATTAGCTGAGTTCCTGGTGGACAGATGCAGCGTACTATACCAAATTCTGTAAAAACTAATAGCTTCTGGAGTAGTGATAACCTGAAGCATTAAGACTTGAATTTGACTGTAATTTTACTGTCTTCATATCCTGTGAAACCCCTGCCTGACTATCTGTTCAGACGAGTCTCTAAGCGGAGACTTCTGTGGCGATCTGTCTCGAAGATGTAATAATTACCCTGCTGTCTGTCAGAGTCTGCTTGAAGCAGATCCCGGGGAAGCCAGGACTGAATTTCTGYCTGGCTGCATCGCAGCGACAGGCATCAGCTGTCTTGCTCATCATTTAGTCTTCTCTTTCCTTTTTGGACTAATTGGGTATGAGGAAAAACAATTTCCTGTGATTTTTAAGATAAGAATGAGTCTTTTACTTGTAGGAAGTCAAATCTCCAGTGTTTCCCTTCTCCTTCTTGAAGATACTCTGAGCATATATTACCTCCATGTCAGTGTGAGTACATCTTATTTTTAAAGAGCGGTATTTTAAGAAGATAAAAAATACCTTGTAAAATGTTCTCAGAGTTTGCTGTATTATCTACAACCTGACTGTAGGATACAGAATTAAAAAAACTTTGACTAGTCACAGAAGCCTAATTTAATTGCGCATTTTTTTTCAGTTTGATTTTGTTTGTTTGTTTTTAGCTCATTTCCTGTGAATTGTGTTTGAATGGTATCCTCAGTACAAACTGTATATTTTTTGAAGGATTTGAAATACTGGAACAATAATAAAACTTTATCCCTGGGCTGTTGGCCTGAAAACAAAAGTCGATTAAAAAAGCATTTAATGTATTGCTCCCTCTAGTTTTTATTGAAGCACACAGCCGTGTTCATATTGAGGAATATAAATCTCATTAGATTGACTTTAGCAAAACGGAAAGCCATGATGTGAAAATTTTTGTCTGTGCCAGTTTTAACGTTGCTTTGATTAGATTTGCTTTGAGCAGGTTTAAGTGGTTAGTATCAGACCGTAGGAGCTCCTGTTAAGGACAGCTCAGCTGCATTGGTGGCAGCTTGTACTGAAGGAAAGCTGACGGTATTAGTGGCTAATCCAGCACTGTGCTTGATCTGGTGATTCACTGAAGAATAAAATTAAGCAGCTACACTAGCCTATGAATTTGTTGTCCAAGTATATTGAATGGTAACCCTGTTTTAGGCGTTTATATGTGGAATTCCCTAACAAGGACTCTTATATCAAGCATCTAATTGAAAATTATTTTTACCCAGTAGTGTTGTTTAGTGAAGTTGATCTGTAAATTAGCTGCTGATAACTGAGATTTTAATTATCCTATTTACTGGATTAATCATCTTTCAGTGTCTGTGACTTGAGAATTACTTGCCTGTCCCTTCTGCATTCAAAATACCAATTTCCAAGAAAACAGAGTACAGTTCTTAAATTCTGGCTTGTAAGCAAAGGTGTATGTTGAAAGATGATGTTCCTATTTGGCAGGCTAGTGTAATTTAAAGCAAAAGTCAATGCCATACAAAACGTTGGTGGATCATTCCCTGTCCTGTTGAAAGGGTTTTGAAGAAGCCAAGGGAATAGTAAAAACTGTCTGAAAAAATCTAAGTATGAAAAAAAAAAACTAGATTTGAAATTGATACTAATAACAACCCTACTGAACTGTACTGTAGCTGACAGAAAGCAACCAAATGTAAGAGAGAAACGATTTCTAGTAGTTTGACTCATCCTGTCTTCAAGGTTTCTAACAAAGTCTTGTCTTTTTTTTCTCTCCCTTTTTCCCAGTAAGAAAGGGCATACAAGGTCAGACCAAAGGTCTCGGAGCCTTGTTTTTCTCAACAGTAGATGCCTAGAAAAGAGTAAAAAAAACAGGGTGAGCATGAAGCGATACCGATAGTGATTTGTGGCTCAGCGACTTCCAGAGGTAGAGGTGGTATATTTGTATTTAGCAGCACATGATGGGTTTCTCTGTTTGTTCCTGAACCCACACACTCTCTTCAAATTCTTCTGGAGTCTAAACAGATTTCTGTGGTGCGAATACATGTATGAAGGAGTACTGCCTTTTTTGTTCTGAATTTCTACCATCTAATTTCACTCGGTGAGTTCTAGTCTTGTGTGAGAGATGGTAAGCAAGGCACCTTGTATAAAACCCTGCGTGAGGGGAAGATCTTTATCAAATGCTCTGTCATTCCAGGCTGAGGCCTATCAGTGTTTTTGTTCCTTAAATATGGAAATTGTTCTACACCCTTTAGTCACTCTTGTTGCTGTCTTTTTGAAACTTTTCCAGTTCTTTTAAATTTCATGTGTGTTTGTGTGTGTATTGTAAACTACAATACTCTTGTGGTTTCTATGTGAGATGACAGATCTATGAAAAAAACATTTCTTACAACCTTAAGGGTTTCTTCCTTAGTGGAAACAGTCAGCTCAGAGTCCACGATTGGATATGTAAGATATTGGTGGTTTTTTTCCATTTACATAACTTTACCTCTATTAAATATCATTTGCCATTTTACTGCTTGGTTTCTTGATCTTGTATAGTTCCTCTGTAATTCTTTATGCTTGGGCACCTGTTGTTGTTACCTTGAATAACCTGATATCAAATATTGCCTGATAACTTTTTACTTTTGTATTCACCCCCTTCTCAAAATCATGATGAATAGTATATGCTTGAACTCAAATCCTTGCAGGTCTGATGAAATCATATCCTTGGTTTCTTTTTAACCAGTTACCATCTATGTGACAGCCTTCCCTCTTACCCTTGGTAGCTTTCTTCCTTTGAGTGGCTTTGGTGAGTGACCTTACTGAATGCCCTTAGGAAGTCCAGGTAGTCTTGTGAGCTGGAGCACCTGTATCTGTTTTTGTTGACTTCAGATAAGTCCGATAGATCTCTGAGGCACGACTTTCCTTCACAAAAGCTGTGGTGGCACTTCCCCCCGTGACAGATTTTATACCTGTCAGTTTAGTTCTTTAGAATCGTTCTTAGCGATTTGCCTAGTACAAACATTGGGCCTACTGGGTCTGTAATTCTCTAGTTGACTTTAGAATTGCATGAAACGTGGTGTGAGGTCAGGCACCTTCAATTCTGTGGGACTGAAGTAATTTGGATACCTTGAACGGTAGTTCAGCTGTATTGTCACAGAAGGGGAGCACCATCTGGCTCCTTAAACCTTTTCAACCCATACTTGAATTCACTGGGCAATCTTGAATCAGACTGGGTAAAAAAGGTTCCATAGTAAGTTCCTCAAGCTCCCTCACCCCCGCAAGTAATTCCTCAGTCAGCAATGTATTTTTGACTTGTTTATTTGCGAGTCTTCTAGAATTTACTAGATTTTTTTTGGGGGGGGGGGGAGCTTCAGACACTCAGACTTTTTTTCTTTTCTTCTGAGACCTCTGTTATCCTGCTGTTTAGTACTGCTGATCTCTTTTTGGACTTAAATCTCTTGATGTAAATGATGTGCTTTTTCTTTGCAATATGTTACACTTTATATAACACAAGAGTGCCTTCCTCTTTCACTGTATTTGGTCAACTGAAGTTCGACATAACAAGAGGGACTTTGGAGATGAGGTGAAGTTCTTGGCACCCGTTCCCGTTGGTCCAGCCTGTGCTCATGTTCTGTATCAGCTACGTAAGTATTAATCTTAGTCAACTAGCTGTCCAAGAACCATCTTTTTTCTAAATTAATTGTAAATTCAGTAAATGTTCATATTTTGTTTATAAAGTTGTAACTCTGCAAAAGGATTTTTTCACTTTAGAATTATTTCCATTAAAATAAAGAATAAGCTCAATGGACATGTATAATCATGATTCCAAATAAGTTTGAGTCTTACAAACAGCTTCAGCTAGCTAGTAAGTTAGTTTGAAGGGAAAATTTGGGTATTTTCCAAAAGGTTTCTCAGCAGTTTTAACTTGAGCTTTGTTAGTTAATAAGAGATTCATGCTGTGCTGCAGTTATTAAATAAGGATTTGAAAGAGACTCTTGGACTTTGAGCACAAAAGTGCTGCTGAGCTTTAATGTTTCTTGCACAGAAATTTGTATTTGACTGCTTAATTCACTTGTATTCTCTGTTGCATCTAAAACTGAAAGGTATTTTATGTTGCTTTTTTGATGCTAAATAAAACACAAGATACATAACCAGCCAACCAGGTCTTTAGTGATGTTGGCCAAAAAAAGGCCTATCTTGGCAATTATACCATTTTTGTACTATAGAAAATGTGCACAAAATGTAATTGCTGTGGGCAGCAAGAATAGCATTCAGGCTGGATTTCTGAGATTGTTCTGAACAGAAGTAAACTTGTATTTGTATATGGAAACTCTTACTGGATTTTTAATGACAATTGTAAGTGTAAGTGCAAAATAAAGGGTCTGGCACTAATAAACTGGATTTTAGAGACTGTCAGGGATTTACCTTACAAAGTAGAGCTCCTCTGTCAGGGTATTTTCCTCTTGCCCATCTTGAGTGTGCTTCTATAACTAATGGCTATTTTCAAAAGGAAAGCAAATTTGTTAAGAGAATAATGGAGGGGAAGTTCTGTCTGTTTTGAGGATAAGTTGTAGGTTGTCTGTCACTATGGATAGCTAGAGCTTTTCATCAGTGTAAGTGAATATGTAGCTTTGAGAAAGGTGATTCAGGCTTAATCTTAATTTCAGAGACCCACTGATATAAATGTATATTAACTTGGAAAACAGCATTAACAATTTGAGCAGCATTGGCATTTTTATATGTTCTGGCACATTGTCTGGTATAATTTTGCAGATGAATAATCTACAGTCATATATTAAAGACCAACACACAGACTGCTTTTATAAGCTTTGGACTGAAAATATAAACCTGTTTTTTTTTGTTTTTTTTTCCCTTTACACTTATTCAAGAGCATGAGCACAAACTATTGTATCTGTAACGTTTAGTATACTTATGTTTAGAAAGGAAATGACAATATAAATGGTAATATATGGATTCATAGCATACCCGATTTTACCCCATACCCAACTGACTGTTCAATCTAATTTTGGGCACCTAAAGAGTGACAGACTATAAAGAGTCATACTTACCCAGAGGCTTGGAATAGCTTAACAAGGAATAAAACACAGGTCTCTTCTCTCCTGATGTAGGAAATACGTTTTGTGGATCCTTTTTGCTCATTTCCCCTTTGTGTCACATCATTTTGCCAAATTGCCAATTGCCAAAAGTTCTCTTAACGTGAAGCCTTCAAATGAAGAGATGAGCTGAGGAGGACATCCTTTGGAGAGGGTTCTTTGGCTCAGGTATTTTATTGTTCTCTTGGCAGGTTGTACAAGCTCCATAAGATAGTTCAAAGCCTCTGTTTTTTTTAGGTTTGCTGTGGGTGTGTTGAGAATGCTAAACCTGTGGTGGAATAAGAGACTTGTTGCTTCTCTGAATGTCTGGAGTTAACTGTTCTGATAAATTGTGAAAATCTAGATAGTTGAAAGAACAACAACAAACAACATAGAGAATAAACATTATTTTTCTGTAATATTTGTATGTCCTAGTCCTGATTTTGGTATTAATTGTTTCCTGATATATTTAGCCAAATGAAATGAATATAAATAAAAGTGCAGAAGGTAGGTGCTCCTTTTTTCTCAACTATTTTTCTTCCTGGTTGTTTGAAGTTACTTCTCTTGAGTAATATTCAACAGCTATTTAATATGCTTTCAGTATAGAAGGGGAAATATACCCCCTGGTATAGCAAGGCTTTTAAATATTATGTGATAGGCACACTAGAAATATGTAGCACAGACAGAATTATAAATAGAAACAAAGATGTAAATGATCTTATGTAAATAAGAGAAAATGACTCATCTCTGAACTTTGCATGTAGAGTATTCTGCACATGATGTTTTTTTTTTTCCTGTGGTTCTCTAGACCCAGCTATACACTCTTCCTTGGCTTTGTTTGAAAAATGTTCTTTCCACTTGAATAAGCCATCCATCATAAAATAATCAGCTGATAGTTAAATGAAGATGTTAGAACATAATGGGGAAAAAGGATTTGAAATTGGTGCACATTTATGGAGAACATATCTTCAAAATGTGCGTGGAGAAGGAAGAAATTTTACATTTCTGTGATATAGTGTTTTAGCGAGGTATTTTGAGGTATTGCTTATAGTAGAGCAAATTCAAGAAAGCTGCTTGTGTGATCATGCCAAAACTGAGGAGAGCTAAGAGACATGTATAAAATATGACTGTGGAAGCCTTTTTAGGATGCCAGAAGCATATTTAAATTCTGTTGTGGAACTCAGCTGTGTATAATTTACTGAAGAATTTATCATGTTTAGTAAAAACATGAGTTGCATAAGTCAAAGCTTTAATAAAATCCATATTAAGCCTAGTTATAAGCTTAAAACTGAATCATATTTCATTCTGAAATAGTGGGGAGTTTGATGCTGAGACTTAAAATGCAGCTAAACATAATACAGAGCACTGATCTTATTAAAATGAGCTGCTCTGCTGTCAGAACAGATGATCAAAAGTGTTTGCATGTGAACTGTTGCTAAGAAGCTTTTAGAAAGAAGCAAAGATGTTTTAAGTATTCACCACCTGATTTCTTGATAAATAAATAAATAAATAAAACCCTCCCATCTTGGGCTTTAATGTTTTCCATTATACTTTCTAATTCTGTGCTGAGTTTAGTGAAACGAATCTTATTCCTATAATATCTTTCTAGGGCTCATTGAACTCAGAATCTTTATATCAACATATGGAAGTCTGGCATAGTATTGGTGTGCTGTGTGATAAGGTTTTGTTTTTGGATATTAATATAGAAACTTCTGAGAAGTGTTTCAACTTCCAGTTCTGAATTTTTTATTTTAATCTTATGCCAGCTTTATCAGGTGAAAGCTAACATACAATTCAGAAGAATACTTATTTTCTGAAAAATCTATATACAGGATTTATTTTCCTAATTATATATTTGTCTTTTTCTTTGCAGAGATAATTTGCAAGTTGCAGAATTCCTACTCACTTACTATAAAATATTTTAATCACATTTGTGGATTTTTAATCTCAAATGTATGTCATTTTAAAGGAACACTTTCAAATTCAGTGAGAGGCGTTTCTTCTTTTGCAAGTAGCATTTTGCATTAGTTAGTGAACCAAAAAAGTATTTTGCTTTCACATGCTTTCCATAGCATTTTCAATTCCATCAGTGTTCTTACATAGTTATATTTTGTAGGTCATTAAGAGAATAAAATACAGATGCATCAAAAGGAGAGGATTTCCCTTCCCCAAAAATCTCCTGCCCTGAAGCTTCCTAAACTCCTCTAAGAAGCTGTCCAGATGTCAACATTCAAAAAACTTCAGAGAGCTTTTTTTTCTTGAAAAATTGTCTATTATGGGAGATAATATCCACAAAAATTCAACTTCAGAGCAGACCTTTTAAACTAGGAAACTATTCTATAGTTGAAAGGAAACTTTCAAAATTTGTGCTCAGCATGATGGGATTTGGGGGAACAAAGAAGAATATAACTGAAATAAGAGAGTAGTGTTTGTTTCAGTTTTAATGGATTTTCCTTCCTTCTTCCTTTGGCTTCTTCTCTCTTTTACCTCTGTGTCTGGCAATTACAAACTAGTGATTAGCTAGATTTAGATTTGTAGAATTGATCTTCCTTCAATAACAATTATTTTAAAACAGAGAAAAATAAAAAGACTAAAGAACAGTTTATTATGGATCCTATGTGGACGAAAACTTTTCTCACTCAAGAGAAAATGTGTTGCATTTTACTAGTTTGACTGAGAAAGTTCAGCGAGCAACAGCAGTGAGGGTAAATAATAAAAGGCTAGGTGATGAGAGTAAGATAAGTCTAGATCAATATATCAAATATAATACTTATTTCCTTTGTCTTCAAAGAGATCAGTGACCTCAGATCTCATTAAGTGGTAAGGAAATACTGAAATTCTGATCAGGGAGCAATTTTGCGATCTGGTTAGACCTCATAACAAGTTGTTTTGTTTTGTTTTAATGTGTATTGGTATAAGAAAGCTAAATACCAAGGTAGTATGCATTTAAAAATCAAATGAATGCAGTTAGTGTTATGTGATTATAATTAATCATTTTTATAGTGATGTGGTATTATCTCTGTGGCATATGAAATGGGGTGCTTCAGTTTGCTCATGCAGATCAAGTTCAGCTCTGGCATCGCTCCACTGTGCATCCTGATTCCTGGGTTTGTGCCTGGAAGGAATTCGTGAAGTAAAAGTACTAGCTATCATTTTGTGTGTGTTTATAAGCAAAGGGCAAGGATGAATGTTAAACTAATTACTTCAGTAAATATTTTATGTTTTCTTGCCAGGAGGATTTTCAAAGCATGGCACTATAGCATGCAATAAATTTCAGATAGCTGAGACAAAAGATGCAGATTCTCATACTAAATACTATCACTTTTCTATATAGATATTGAAACCTCTTTTTTAAAGTTAGCTGTGGACGTCAGTGAAACTTAAGCATAATGTCTTGCTTGTCTGTCTACCATTGCACCAGTCTTTATCTGCTGTACCAAAGGCTGAGGATGTTGTGCATGCCTCCCAAGTGGCAGTGTTGATTCCAAAATCATTTAAATCTGTGCCCAGCTGTGGCAGAGCCCAGGAACTGGGCTGTGTTGCCTTTGTAAAGCCTCAGCAGCCTGACTGGCTTTGCTTCAAGCTTGAATGATAAGCAGAAAAGCACTTAAAAAAGTGCTTACTGCCTGGGGCATAGCTTTTATCTTCCCACAAGAGGGGAAAGATGTTGCGTAGTGTAAGAAATAAATGTAATGACTGTTAAACTGTCTTTTGCTTTATGATGCTTTGTTTTGGTTTTAAAAAAATGCATATACAGTAAATATGGAAAGAAGCCTGTGAGGTAGAAGTCTTCAATGTTTTGGGTTTTCTATGCTACATGTATCTGTCTCTGGAGGAAAAGATGTTAATCTCTATAGGGAAGGGCTTATATATCTGTTTTCCTTGACACATGATTTGTACGTATGAATAAAAGCTAGCTTTTGATATCAAAATAAGGAGTTTCATTGGGAAAGCAAATGGTTTGGTTATGTGTAAAGAGATGCAAAGTGGAGGTAAAGTTCTTCTGAAGATAACATGAACTGCCTGTTGAACAAGCCCTAGTCTCCTTTCATTTGCCCCTGCACCCATCCCCCCCCCCCCAAAAAAAAAAGCTGTCCTGAAATCACCAGAATAGGATAATTCTTAGAGTGGTTTGGAGAGCATTTAAACAGATTTGTTGTCTTTATCCAATTTATGAATTGTGCTGCTTAGCGTTCAAATCATACGGTATCCTGAAAAGGTTTTCAGTCTATTACAGTGGCATCATGTAATTACATTGAAGCACACGATGACAGTATTTAAGCCTTAGGATGCCTTGTGGTAAAATAGTGCAAATAAATCTGAACTGATGCACAGATAATTAAAAAAAAAAGAGCAAAACCGATGCTACTCGGTGGCTGAGTTTTGCATATTCCAATTACTGATTTTGGATGTGCCTTAAAGTTCGAACATTGTTGGGAAGTAGGCCATCTCATGCCGATATGAAGCATCAGGCCATTTTAAATTAAAGACGGAGCATGCTCATATCGAGTACCCACTCTTAGATATTGCCGTGTGTGTGTCAGCTCTCGGCTAGTAGAGCTGTCACTGAAGTGGAGGAGAGCACAGCATGCCCTTTTGTCGACATTCGATCTGTGAGCATGCGATTTATCCTGGAACGGGGGCCCTGAGATGTGAGATATAAGCCTTGCTGTTAGATGTAAGCCAGTGGTTTTGGTGAGTTAATATTCATCTCTTTCCTTTCTCATGCCTTTAGATGTCTCAGACAAAACTCAGCTTCATACTTTTCTCCAGATAATGGTAGCTATTTGAAATGTCTCTGCTGCTGTTCGCTTAAAGCTTTGCTTCAGTAAAACAATTCTGATGTATATGCATTAGATACTTTCTTTACTGAAAGAGAATTGCTTTTTTTTAACAGGAATGCTAGGCTATTTAGCTCAAAAAGCCCATAAAAATGAGCGCATATATATATATATATATATATATATTTGAATTCTGATCAGAAATTAATTTAACTGTTCTAAATACAGCAACTATCATGTTAAAGAACAGTGATTTTTAGCTCTGTTCTAAGTTGGTTTAAATCTAGATTCTGTTTTGTGTATCTCACATTTTAGAGGGGGTTAGTCTTGCAGAAGAGATTTTTATATAAGATAATGCTGAAAGATGTTTACTGTAGTTGCTTTCAATGCAAATTGCTAATAAAAAGAATGTCAATTACTGTCATCTGTTCAATCTTGGTGATAGAAATGCATGTATTTCTTTTTTTTAAGCAACTAAGAAATAGAAAATGATATCTCTTGAGTGCTGTATTATGACAGAATTTTCATAGAACCTTTGGTAGCATGTAATAGGAATTTCTGAACAATTTTCTAACATTGGTACTAGCTAATATGTATACTTGGTGCAGCTCAACGTTTAATTAAGGTTTAAGTAACTGTATGAAGGCAGTGTTTATAATTCAAAATATTATCAAAGTTAAATTTCTTGCAATTGATTTTAAAGCTTACTTTCCTCCAAGAACATCTACAAAATATGACTTAAATTCTTTAAAGTATGTGCATTTAACCTGTACAAAAAGTCTGTAAATAATGTAATTTGAAAATATGTGGTAGACTCCTCCTCCCTCCTGCCCTCCCCAAAGTGTTGGTTCCTAATCATACTTTTCCCCCCAGTGAATAGAGATGATGCAAGATCAACCTTTTACCCGGACTTCTGTGTGTTTTGAGGATTCAGCTGTGGCATAGAACTGCTTCCTAAAATACTGTTCATCACTGGATTGAGATAGGGGATGTTACACTTAAAATTTCACAAATATATATATATATATATATATATATATATAATTTTTTTTCCAGGCAGATGCTTTTGATCCTGTTGTGGCACTATATAAATATAAATATATATATATAAATATATATATATAATGTATGTATGTATGTCATGTTCTAGATAAGACTAGAAGTACAGTGGGAAAAAATGGCTGTTAGTAAACTCCCGGAGCCTAACAAAAAGATTCTTGCTGAACATAACCCCTGTTATGATTCTGATTGACTTGATTCATAGGAGAAAAATCAGTAAACACCCAAGCTTTATTGTTTTTGCAGCCTCCCTGGCACTCCCTGTTGGAAGGGAGACAGGCCTGAGATTAGTGTGTGTCAGTCTAGAGCTGCTGAACGACGGCTTGCTTGGCCTCCTGATACAGAATTCTCAGTGAAATCATCTAAGCTGATATAGCAGAAAAGGTTTTTAAAGTAAAGTTTGAGGATAACAAACAACTGAGGCTTTGCTGTGCAAAGGGTTTTCAGAACATGTCAGGAAACTTGCCCTTTGACTGCCAGAGCGGGACTGTAGAATGCTGTTATGTGACAAATGATAAAAGCAAAAGACAACATGGGTAACCTGTGTTGTGCAGCAGGTTTTACTGTGCTGACTTTTTAGCTCCAAAGCATTTAATGGGTTTCTAACAATAGGTTTTTGCTCTCAAATGTGTCATTTTGTAATGGTGGCACCTTCAGGTGCCATTAGCTCTGAGTCTTGGAGATCTGGAAAACATGAAGAACTCCAACAGACTTGTTGTAGGAGAGTTTCCAGCTGAACAGCAAACCTAGAAAAGCTGTTAAGACATCTTTTAGGAAGGGACAAAACAGATGAGAAAGACTTGGATCCATGGCTGAAGAGCAAGCAAGAGGAATGGCAATGTAAAAGGAACAGAGAGATATAAAGGCTAAGCACATGCAATGAAAGCAGCACTTAGCTGTTTTGGCAGTGTTCATCTACCATTGCAAGCACGTCAGTGTGGGATTTCTGGTGTGAGTCACTGAAGATGTTGGAACTCTAGGATGATTCTCCTGAGATTTGATCACTTTGAAATAACACGTATAAAACGTCCTGTTTTATAGATAGGAAGGGAACAGCATTAGTCTCACAGAAAGCAGAAATTTGTGAGCATTAAACATTTCAAGTTAGATTATTTTTTATTACCTTGGTCCTGTCTGTTTTACTTTTACAATAATATTTATCCTTTCCTTGAAATAAGTGCTGATTTTGGTTAGTTTTCCAAAAAGTGAAATTCTTAAATCCTAGTTATAAATGTTAACTAAAGTTTTACAGGCAGTCCTACTCTTATCTATACCCATTTTCCTGAGCGCATAAGTTTGCTTTTGGTTGTATGTGTAACATGCAGAAAAAATTTCCTTCTACTTATGATCTTAGCTAATGGTCATTGTGCTTTAATAGGTGAATTTGATGCCTCAGAAAACCTGACACCTATATTTCACCTTTTGCTTTGCTATAATTTTATGCAGTGTTTTATTAAGTTTCTTATGTGCATATTTATGTGCATATATATACACATAAATATACACATCTATATTACTATATGTTAAATGTATATGATTATATATAAAATGTGTGAGAGAGAAATGGCTGCTGGTCATTTAAGTTTACTTAGAATGCACTTTAATTGCTCTGAATTGGAAAGTGAAGTGACACACGGTAATCAGTAGTGTTCAGTTTCAAAGAATGTTACTATTCAGTCATTTTACATGTCAGTCATTAATAGGGTTACTCTTGTAGATCAATATGTTGTAATTTACATTGAAATACCAGAATATAAACATTAAGTTCTTATGACTCTGCTTTGTAGGCCTACCTTTAAGATTTTTCAGAAACTTTAAGCTTTTGGGAGCATCTGCAATGTGCCCATTCATGTGTCTAGCAATTTAAGGTATGTAATTCATCTTGTTCAGGATTTGTTGAAGAGAATGAAAAAATTGATTCAGTTTTCCAAGTGAATAAAAGGTTTCTGACTTGTTTGGTGCTTTTTCTTTAGGAGGATAGTATACTCCTAAGAATGTTGTACTACTGGAGTGGTTTTAGTCATTTTGAGTGTTTTTTAGTTGCATAGCCACCGAATTTGCAGAAAGCATTTCATTTACAAGAACATCTAGAGTATGCACCACTCCTGAAACTTTCTGCTACTTGAATTTTTTTAATAAAGATATTCCTACAGAATTAAAAAAGGGGGGGGAAAGATGTGGAAGTTGGAGAAGTGAAGGGGAACTTCTTGTATGTATATCACTTAAGTTGCCTGCCAGCTATTTTTTGAATGATTAAAATATTCTGAGCAGTGAAGGCTCAGTCTTTTTCTATTCAGGTTTAAATGAAAGATTTTACTATTGCTGACACTTGAGCACACTCAGTTCATGTGCCAAATGGAGAGCTGTGACAATTTTAGACTGAAGGTTATGTCTAAAAACCTCGTTGGCATTCTGCATCCAATTTTCTTGACCCATTTTAGCTAGTGTGCTACAACCTGATACTTCCAAGGGAGGAATGCTGTTTTTCAGTAACTCTTTTTATAGAGTGGAGGAAGGAGTAGAGCTATGTTTCACAGGTATAAGCTAAATTTACTTTTTTAAATGAAAAAAGAACTGCACAGCAGTACTCATTTAAATTAATTGGCAATAATGACAGCATTGGGTTTGAGATTTTATGTAAGTGTTTGTGGTAAAAATAATGAAGACATAATTCTTTCTGTATGTACATAGTATAAGATGAGAAACAGTTTTATTAAAATGAAAACATAAAATGTTACAGGTTCCCTACAAGTTGCTTGTTCTTTTCATTTTATAATAAATTGACTTATTTTATTTATTTATTTTTAAAAACCTTTTCAGCTCTTAGTTTGTATCCAGAGAACAGAACCAGTAAGGAGTTGACTAAATCCTGGCTGAACAAGCTGAAAATTGTCTCTATTTTTTCAGTTCGTTAAGGTTTAAAATGGATATTATATAGTTCTGTAAATTCTGGCAGATTTTAGCTGTACTGTACTAGATCAGTGCAATTCAGTAATGCATATGTATTTGGAAATGTACCAATAAACCCTTTGAAATTGATTTTATATAAAATGAGTGTTGGGAATTTTACGTTTTCCCAAAAGAAGATCAAGAGTAAAACATTCCCTCTTGTAGGTCAGAAGTTCATCGGGTAGCAGCCAAAGAAAGGGACAGAGAAGGGAGAAGGGCAAGGGGGAAGATATGGGAATGTTTCTCAAAATTATGTGTAAATTTTTAGGTTTTTTTCCCCACGTTTTGGGTATGATGCAACACAGTTAATCCAAACATCTATCACCTTATGTAATGTCTTCAGCTAAATATATATAGGAACTCCTCCCTGCCACCACCCCATGTATTTTTTAAGAGAATTGGGAATATTATCTTCTGCTCCAAAGAATATCCTAATTTGAAATACTATTAGGAAGTTCAGTCTAATATACATTTCAGTTCTGTAATAGGAAGGCAATGGCTTAAGATTTAAACATTTTAATGTCTTTGAGAAAACTAGAATTGTGTTGTGGGATCTTGAAACTAATTTGAATTTAACGGAAGCATGTATCATACAGCAATGTATTTGTTTTTAAGCTGATGACAAATTGGTGCTCTCCCAAAGCACTACCATCATGAAAAAGGAATGAAAAGTTAATTTTGGTGTATTTCAGTTCATTTGAAAGGGGCTTGAATGTGATTCATACTGTTACTTTTTTTTTAATCTAAAAGTCTTAAACCAAGAAGGGTTTCCTAGTTATGTGGAAGTGATTAATTCAACTTCAGTATTCAAAGTTGCTCCACACATCTGTTTGGCTGTAGTTATATTGCAAATGCTGCCTTTGTATCTTTTGCCTTTATATATACATTAATATGTGCATATTTTTTGCAGGGAACTGCATAAGCATCATAACATAACCATGCTAGTAGAGAATCCCTCATCTGCATGAAAATAAACATATGGGCAATTAAATACTGACTAGTCAATCAGTGAAAACATGCTGTTTGGTACAAAGTAATACCCTTAGTGGAATGACCCTCAAGCTTAACTTTTAATAGTGCAAAATTCACTATGGGGTCTTTTTGCAAATACCTGTTTCCTAGGGCAAATTAAGTGCAACTCATGATTAGATTAAAAAATAAATAAATAAACACTGCTGTATTTCACTTTATTTTAAATTGTGCCAGTTCTTTCTCACAAGCGGACATATGTGAAGATAATATTCAGCATATGGTGAAGGCTTTTGAGGCAAAAATGTTCTGCTGGGAATCAAGAAAGGTGCAAAGGTTTTCTGAATTGTTATTAAAAAAACAAAAGATCCAGTTTTGAACAGTTTTGTTAAGCAGAAATTTGCCTGATTTGAGAAACTGTATCTCAGCTGGGAAATCTAAGAGAATTTTTCATTTTGTTTTGCATTTTTTTTCTCTCTTAGAGAAGTGAGCCTGAGATGTCAAGGCTGCCATATGCTAGGTGAGAAGGAAATGGCCTGATTTAAACAGTGGCATTTTCTGTAATGGTAGGCCGTCTCTTCATCCCAAGCTGCCCAGTGCTTCTGTTTGCTATAAGAACAAAGAAAAGACAGATTTCTTTAGTATCTATCATTTTGAGACTGTCAAAATAAGTACTTTAGTGCATTCTGTGAAAGCATCTCAAAGTACAGTATGGATATATCCATAATATATTTCCTGTGGAGACTTCAGTTATCTTTCTGGTAAAATCTGTCTGTTGTTCAGTAGATCACAGCACTGCCAGAACGTAAGGCAGGAGCTGCATGGGGTTGAGGGTAGGAGGAGGAGGAGGCATAACTCAAAGAAAATAATCATAAGAGTGATGGAGTTTAGCCAGATGCTAAAATTATATCCTAGAATGCATCTTACTGAAACATCTGTAAGATGGCCATTGGTCAATAGGAGCAAGAAAACCAGCTGCTGAATGGCTTACTTGTGCCCTTTGGAGGACTCCTAGTTGACACCTTTCTTGACTGTTTTTTAGACCTAATTAGTTTGCTTTTGGAAACTGGTACCGATAGGTTTAGGCTGAATTTCATTTCTAGCTGCTTAAATGATCAGAATAAGTTGATATTACTCTGCCAACCTTTCATTGCAGCATTAGTAGCTCACAGTTTCTATTGCATTTAGTTGCTTTAATTATAGAGCGTATTTTATATCATGGTATTACAAATTGGAAATGGAAACAGAGAGGTTTACTTAGCCAAGGTCACACAAAGTCTAATGAAGCAGAAAGTAAAGCTGAAGGGCATATCCCAAATGTAATTAGCTTGATTTTTGTGACCCCTGAGTGATTGTCAATAAAGTATCTTGGGTGTTGAAACGCAGCCTTATGGCCATGCGAGTGCAAAGCTCTACCTGGCCCAATAGGAGGAATAGCCAAATAGCCCCAGAGGCACTTTGTGCTCACAGGGCTGTACTGTATCTGAGACTTCAGCTCCTACCTTTACATTATACCATCCAGAAACTCTGGGTCACTTGCAGTTAGTTAACCTGGTGCTGCATTGTACCATGATGATACATTCAAGGTCCTTTACTTCATCAGCTTGGGATCCTAATCACTGAGCCTCATCTTGTTCTGTAGTACTTCTCATTGGAAGCATATAATCAACTTGATATTTTGATCCATTGGATATTGTTAATTTCATTAAAATGTCTCAGTGTTGAAATTAAGAAAAACAACTTAGATTTCATTTAACTAGAGCTCTTAAATATATTAATTGATGTGAGACTTCAGCAAGATAATAGTTATTTGATTTCTTCACTTTTCAGTTATAGTAACAGTGTTATTGGAGAAGTGATATGCCATCTTTTGACAACTGTGTTGAAGTGATATTGGGATACTCTGACTTTTCTCCATTTTACATGCAGGTGTCTGAAAACTTCTACTGGACCTACATAGAGCAGAAAATAGTTTGAAAGCTAGATGAAAGAGTAGCAGCACAAAAAGGAAGGAAATAAAAGCTAAGAAATGGAGGAGTCAATGCTGGTATCACAGTGTGTGTGTGTGTACGTGTGTGTATGTAAAGGCTTGCATTATCCACCACTATGTTGTGGTTTCTTTAACATTTAACTTCTAGACTTTCTGGTCTAGAAAGCACTTCAGCTTCTTGGACCAAATTTTTTTCTCTTGATGCATCTGAATAGTTGTATCTAAAAGGATGAGTGAAAACATTAGTCACTTTCCTGAAGACACTAGGAGAAAAATAGTCTTGTTAATGGTTTTAAAATGTTTACAGCTGGTTCTCAGCAAAGCTCTGATATCTCTGTGGTATGGAGGAAGAGCTTGCAATTTAGAAGAAGATCAGGCCTTACTTCAGTGAAAAGCATTTCGTTTTATCTGTTAAAAGTGTACTCCCCCCCCCCCCCAAAGGTGCAGTACCTTTTGCACGCACTGGTAGCATTCTTACTTATTTCTAAAGATCTAAGCATTGTGATTGAATATACTTCCAGCTTTCTACAAGTTTCTTTTATGGAACAAACACAGAAATTTAATTGAAGAATCATCATAATAATAATAATCAGTAAAACCTTGCACCTTCTGATTGAGAAAGTAAATTTGATTAGAAGGCAGTAAATTCTTCTGCTGACTTTTGCTGATTCCGTTTATATCACAGTCCGTATTCTGGAGACAGAAATTATAATTTACACATTTTTATGGTTTGAAGTTACTGACAAGCAAGTCTAGCATGTGATCTGTGTTAGGAACAGAACCCAACTACATAGAAAAATGGAGTTTATAACTGCTAACTACATGGTCTTTCAGAGTGTGCCAAATTACTTATGTCTGTGCAGCTGGTTACCACTAGTTCTTCCTGTCAAAATCTTAAACTCAGGTTTTCTGACAGGCAGTATTCACTTGTGCAGCCAATAGGTGTGGATCATTAGAATTTATTCCACAAAGAGCTGAAATGTTCTGAACGTGTATTTTCATGTAATCACTGGAAAAAAATGATGGTATGTGTTTTACTAGTCATAGATAGTGAATACTTGATACTCTGATTTTGAGATACCAAAATGATTACTTCAGCAGTATTTTGTTTGAATTTTAAATTCCCTTATGGAAACCATGCCCATGAAGATAAACAGCTACTGTGCACCAGTATGAACTCTTTCAAACTCATTAAAAGAGTGGGAGAAAAATTCTTATAAAGCTATTTGTCACACCTTGGTCCTAATCCTCAAGGGAAGTCTCCAAAATGCTTTTGAAAGATGAGCATGGGAATGAAATGCGTAGATGTATTAGATCTTAAAAATCATGAACTCGGTGGTTTGATACCACAGTTTTCCTGTCCACTTCAGCTAATTCCACAGTTTTGGCACCTTCCCCTTTAGGAAATAAAAGAAAAACAAGGTGATTAGCACATCTCCCAGCATCCCTGTGCTGGATATTAACTCCTTCCCTTCTCAAGTGATCTGATTAACATACCTATTTTCAATGTGTATGATTGTTTTCAACTTGCTTCAATTAGTGAAGGTTGCTGCTTTTGCTTCAAGTTTGCACATTGGCTTTTGCTTTAGAAGCTTGTAGCTGGTTTCCAACTTTGTCCAGAGGTGTAATAAAAGATGCTGATCCTTCTATAAATCTTGCCTTACTTGCTTCAGTGCTGCTAATAGTATTGCAGATAGTAATATTTGACATAATTACTCCATATGGACAGCACTCTCTTTACTGACAGAACGTTCCTAAATAGATAGGTTGGTCTTTATAGCTTATCTTTAGCAGTTCATCATTTTGTTCATCAGAAAAAGTGAAGAACTTGAAGGTTGCCTAGAACCACTTCATGACAGGCCAAGGGCTTTAACTTGATTGCACAACAGAACTTCAAATTCTGAGAAAATAATGGAAAAATTTTTCTCTTTGTTAAAGTAAGCAGGGCAGAACATTAATTCTTTGAAATAACCATAAAACTGTGACCTAGAATTTATTGAAATTCAGTTAAAACCACATTTATTATAACATCCTGTGGGACTACTTTAATGTATTAGATCATTTTGTGTTTGTGTAAACACTGCACATTTCAGAAAATGATATATTAAAAAAGTGCAGCATATAGGCTGTTTTTAATACCATGTTATAGAATTCTTTTTTCTTTTTTTGCTGAATTGCTTTAAAACTTAATTCTTCAATTTACTAGAAGTTTTAATCAACTCTAAGCTGTGTTTATCTATAATATGTTCAGTTTGGACCAGTGCGATTTGGTAATTTATTTTCATAAATAAGGTGCTTTAAATTTTGCATTAATATTTTGGACCTTCAAATGTGGGATCAGTACCTCACCTCTCTGAGTACATAAAAGAAAAAGCCCTTGAGTTGTTTCTCATAGTTCCTTAAGGTTTCTGAAGGTGAGTGGTAAGTGATCATGGCATAATTCACTTTGGAAGGGACCACGGGAGGTCTCTTGCCCAACTTCCTGCTCAAAGCAGGATCAGCTATGAGATCACACCTGGCTGCTCAGGGCTTTATCTGGTCAGGTCCTGAGAACCCCCAAGGGTGGAGACTGCATGGTCTCTTGGGGCAACCTGCCCCACTGCCTGGCTGTCCTTCATGGGGGAAATAGGTTTTCTTACAACCAGTCTGAACCTCTCTTGTTTCCACATGTCTGTTGTCTCATGCTCCCAGCATGGTCCACTGTGAAGAGCCTGGCTCCATCTTCTCGATAATCTCCCCACAGGGACAGACAGGCTGCTGTTAAGTCCTCTGAAGCCATGTCTGCTCCAGGCTGAGCCAGCCCAGCTCCTACAGCCTCCTCACAGGGCAGGTGCTCCAGCCCCCAACCATCCTGGTGGCCCTCCGCTGAACTCGTGCCAATTTGTCAATGCCTTTCTTGTTCTGGGGGGGCCAAAAATAGACACGGTATTCCAGCTGTGCTCTAATGAGTGCTGAATAGAGGGGGACAATCCCTTACCACGACCTACCCCTATGCCCCTGCTCACACAGCCCGGGAGGCTGTTGGCCATGTCTGCTGTCAGGGCCGCTGCTGGCTGGTGCTCAGCTTGCTGCCCGTCACAGCCCCCAGGGCCTTTCCCGCAGAGCTGCTCCCTGGCAGTCAGGCCCCAGCCTGCGTCATTGCAGAGCTCTTACTTCCCAGGGGCAGGGCTCTGCCTTTTTGCTGAATGTCCCTGAGGTCCTGTTGGCCCGTTCTCTCCTTTCCCTCTGTTGGTACTTCAGCTTCTAACTATTACATGTTCATACCAATCTAGAATACTTAGTCATCTCTTAATCTAGCCGGATTGTAGTCTTCAGTGAAATCTTTACCCACTTAATTGGACATTAGCTTCTAGAACTATGTCATTCCCTATTTTCCCATGATTTACTTGGGTTTATGACATCTTGTTTGCTGCAGAATTTTTTTTGGAGTGTAGGTTTTAAACAGTATCTTTACCAAAACAATAGTGCTTCCACTTTTTTGTTACTAAGTAGAAAACTCTGTGCCAAAGGCTTGCCACAGCAAAGTATCTAGAGTGTTACTGATTATCATCTTGCATTATGCAAGCATTTTCTTAGAAAATACTACACCACACTTCTCATCAGTGTATTTTTTTTTTTAGTTCTTCACTATGCCAGCCAGTAAATTTAAATGTTAAAATGTCAGTGTTACTGGATTCTCCTGTTGCATTCCTCTGTTCTATTGTTAAATTTTGTGGCAATATTAAACATTTAATAGACTGTAGGCTAAGCAGCAATCATGCTTTTGATTGATGGTTTGGTCACATTGAATTCAGGTTTCTAAGATTATTAGTCACTATTTTTGTGTTATAAAATTTTGAACAGAGGTAGTTATTAGATAAGGCTAAAGGGCATATAAGATGCCACAAATATAAGCCAAAAATATTTGAAATAATATAATTTTGCAATTAAACTTTGAACTTAGCAAACTGCTACTTGCATAAATAATTGTTTACGGTATCTGTGATACTTCCTCAAAGTTAAATTAAATATCAGAATCGTTTTTAAAAATATTTGGTTTAGCTTTCAGAAAATAGTTTTTAATATGCTTACTTTAAAAAAATTTTTGAAGCTTATAATGAAGTATCCCTCAGATATTCCCATCAGAAAGAATCCTAATAAGGGTAGGTACTTATCTACCCTTGGTGTCGGTGTGCTAGCAGCTTTTTGTGTCTAGTCACTAACTAGTTTTTAAAACAGAAGATTGCTGCTGATACTTTTATCAAAAGTATTTGTCGTCTTAAAGATGGCCTTTTTTTCTTTATCGTTACCTGAGAAAATGCCTGTCAACTTTAGGATTATAGATTAATTTAAAATCTGCTTTCATTATCAGATAATTTGTACTTATCTGTTCTTATAACTTTCTTGCATAAATATGGGTTCACGGTGAATGTTGATTTAGACTTATTTTTATTTTTTGTAGATCAAAATCTTTTTGTTTTTCCTTCAATTCTAGTTTTGAAGAACCTTCAGGAACTGTATTGTATGAGGAAATGGGGCTTGTCGAGTGGTGTCTTTCTGGACTAATTTTTTTTTGCCACTGGGTGGAGCAGAAGACTATCACAGACTTTAGGGAATGGAGTAAGAATATTCATCTTCTGCATTAGAAGATTCAGCTTTAGTGCCGAGCTGTGGGAGACTGTGGAGTCTTCACTGTTGGCTTGTGCTTGAAAGCCTGTTTTATAGTGAATAAAAATCTTAATTAAGTTTCATGTTTTTTTTTTTTTTGAAATAGACACATTTCATATTTATGCTGTATTAAACATCATGAAGTATGCTTTAGAAAAGGAAGGGAAGAAAATAGCCTGTAGAAAATAGCTAGAAAATAGCCTCTTTAGTATGAAGAGCAGATTGTGGCTGATGTAAGCTTAAGGAGGGTTCTAAAATTATTTGAAATTCTGTTACAGCCATACCTAATGGCAAGCACTCTTTCAGTCTGAGATTATATATATTATATATACACACACACACACACACACATATATAAATACATATATATATTTATATATATATAATCTCACATATATATGTGAGAGAGACTGCATCACTTGGATTGGCATACAGGTTGCTTTATTTAATAAAGTGCTGTAGCTGAGCAGAACATACTTTAAAAAAAATGTGTGTGTATATATGTGTGTGTGTGTGTGTGTGTRTRTATATATATATATATATATATGCACACGCAGATGGCTGTTGCTGCAACAGAGTTTTGAAAGATGCTTCTGATCCTCCAGAAGTTAACCTAAAAATACTCTTCACAATGCTCTTTCACTAAGAGCATTGGAAAGGAAGAGACAATTTCATTTTTGTTGTTTCTTTTTGTTTTAATTGCGTAGCTTAAAATCAAAGGCTGTATACATGTAGAGTACTGTAAACATGTTATTCTAGAAAGACTAGCAATTGTAGAGGTCGAATCTGTTTACCCCAGACAAACCACAGTGAATACATTACATTTATTTAAGGTTCTCTGTCAGCATTTGTATGCCACTCTTATTGGAGAAAAGTGTCCTAAAGGCTGTTCAGTCCTTGCCTTCCCTGCTGAGACTGTTGAACTAGCAATGCTCCTACTGTGTATCTTTAACCTGTTTGTTTGGGCCAGAACAAGACGTTCCAGTTGTAAGCCAAGACTGGCCTTCTCCTTTAGAAAAACTTGTTCCTTCTGTTCTGCCAACAGCAAACACTCAAAATTCCTATTTCTGCTATATCCTCTAGCCAGCCAGTAGGTCTTGGGGCATACAAGCGTTTTGGTTGCAGCCAGATCCACTGATATCTTCTCTTTGAGGCCATGGGGTCATTTGTTGTTCCACCTCTTCTTTTGGCAGACATGAGATGCCTCAAGCCTTTTTTGTTGTTTGTTCTTTTCCCCTCTTGGAGGAACATAACCATTTTAGAAAGAAACAGTTCAGCATGTTTTTATTCCAAGAATCCTGTAATCTAGACTATTTTTCTCCTTATTTATTTTATACACTACATGTAATGATAAAACAAGCTTTGCACTTCATGGAAGCCCAAGGTTTAAATAGATCTCATCCGTGTTGCTCTGAACAACCAGGCATTTGGGGCCTGTCATTCAGCTGAGCTTAACTGTCATTTAAAAATAATGAGTATCACCGATGCATCTTGTCTATACTTGGTCAGTATCCACACAATGCAGCCCATAAGATTTTATCTTCTGTTAAAAGATACCTCGCTGCTACTTAAGCCAGCCGAACATGTACAAGTCTGTTGAACCAGATGGTATGCATCTGATGATGCTGAGCAAGCTGGCTGATGTCACTGTGAGACTGTTTTTTATCATCTTTGAAAGGTCCTTGTGTTTGGGGGAGGTCCCTGATGACTGGAAAAAGGCAAATAGTATAGCCATCTTCAAAAGAAAAGCAAGAAAGAGAATTCAAGGAACTACAAGTCTGGTCAGCTTCAGCTCAGTTCCTGGGAACATTGTGTGGCAAATTCTCATAGAATCTGTTTCCAGATCTGTGAAGGCTGCAAACAGCTTAGCATGGGTTTTTCAAAGGAAAATCATGCTTGACCAACCTGATTGCCATCAATGATGAATGGCTGTTCGGGTGAGAGGAAAGCAGTGGATGTCATTTACCTTTAGCAAGGCTTTTGATGTAGTCTCATGTAATATCCTTGTAGCCAGATTGAGAGGATGTGGATTGGATGGTTGGACCACAAGGTGGGTGAAAAACCTGATTGCACTGTTGGGCTTCAGGAGTAGTGATCAATGGTTTGAAGTTTTAAACTGGTGGCTGTTCCCAAGAAGTGGTCCTTAGGGTTGGTACTGGGACTGACTGCTTAAATTGATCAGCAGTTGCTTTAATTGCTTTAATTCAACTTAGACAGTGGCACAGAATGCACCCTTTGCGAGGTCCGGGATGACACCAAACTTGGGAGGGAATCAGTGTGTTGGAGGGCAGGGCTGCCGTTCAGAGAGACCTCAACAAGGGGGAGAAGTGAGCCCTCAGGAAGAGGCTGAAGTACTGCAAGGCAAGCGTGCAGGGAGAGGACTGACCTGCTGGGGAGCAGCATCCCAGAAAATGGCCTGAGGGTCCTGGTGGGCAGCAAACTTGAACATAAATCATGATTATGCCATTGCTGCAGTGGTGAAGGCTAAACATATATTGGCTGCGTTAGCAATAGTATGCAACCAGCAGGTCCAAGGAAGTGATTATTTCCCTCAGCTCATCCCTTCTGAGGCTGTCTGAAATACCTTTCCAGTTTTGGTCCTATGAGTATGAGAGAGAATGATACAAACATGAGTGGGACCAGTATAAGGGCACTAACATGGTTACAGGGGCAGGGCAGATAATGTACAAGAAGAAGCAGAAGGAGCTTGATTTGTTTAGCCTGGAGAAGAGAAGGCTGAAGCAGGAACACAGTTGCAGTCTTCCACTACCTAAAGGGGATTTATAGAGAAGACAGAGGGAGATTCTTATCAGAAGTGCACAAAGAATGGGCAGGAGGCAGTGGTCATAAATTGCAGTGAAGTACACTCTGACTGGATTTAAAAAAAAAAAAAAAATGACAAAGTGGTTAAGCACAGAGAGGCTCTGATATCTTCGTCCTTGAAGATTTTCGAAACTCAACTGGAAAAGGCCTTGTGCAACCTCATCTGATTTTTGAATTTATCTCTGCTTTGAGCATGAGACTGGACTAGAGGACCTCCAGAGGTCTTGTTCAACTTATTTTCACATCAGTCTGATTTCTGTGGAAAACCTTTTTGACCTAAGGTTTTTGTATATATTTTGTACTTGTCTTATGGACAGTCTGAAGATAGCAGTTATGCTTATCAGCTGTACTTTCACTAAACCAGATGTCTGAAGACCTTAGCATGAGTGTAAAAACCTAAATCTGAGGGGAAAACAGGCAAGGCTTGCATGTGGTCATCTGTACATATGTGTCCAGAGCAATTTTATTTTCCTCCTGCCTGTTTGATGCAGTTCTGTTATATCTTTATATCTGCTTGAGTGAAGAAAAAAGTCCTTTTTCTCCTTACTTGAAAATTCCCTTTTCAGATAGTGTTTGCTGGAACACTTCATAACTCTCTAAAGTAGTATGTTTCAACAGTCACAAATTGTGGTCAGTTGCTCTACTCTGATTTAGACTTTTAGGATTAATCTTAGCTATCTTACATTTTTATGATACTGAATTCTTTGTTGAAGATTAAAATGCTTCAGTGCTGTATGCTATCTGAGTTCACAGGCTCTTCAGAAGTGGAGAGCCGGGGGGGTTTTTTGCTGTGAAGTAGTGATTTTTTTTGTTTTCTACTGAAGCAGAAAACTGGAAAACAGCAGCAAGCCAGTTTAATTAAAATACTAATATTAAATTTTTCCCTCATTCAAAATTAGCCCTTACGTGATGGTAAACTACCATTTTGGGGTAGGAACTAACTAGTTCTTTTCTCTTTCAGCTTCCTTGGTCCTGTTTGTCTTTGTTTTCAAGCACCATGGTTATTACTTTTAAATATTACCCTGAAATCGGGGCTGGAGGTTACTAATGAAACTTAGATTCTACTGGAAATTGCACAGCTCTTACGAAGAGAGGCATTAATGCCTCGGAACTAACAGGGGATTAATTACTTCTATAAAGCTTATCATATAACAAAAAAGGAGAAAAAAAAGTCAACTTAATTTCAACCAGATCAATTTTGTACATGCAATATGCAAGTAAGAGAGTGAAGTATAGTCCTTGTCGTATTGGCCAGTTACGATGTGACTGATGGTAAAAACTCTCATTAATTTTCCTGCTGAAATCTAGATTTCTAGAATGTTTTTTGACTTCAAATCTCTTATTCCAGACCTCTGTTGAGAACTGTGGGAACACTTCTGCTCAATTTTTGAACCACTGACTTTTGCCATTCTAACTGTGACAGATGGGTGAAATTGTTTTAAAATAGATGACTTAACTAAAAGGTGAGCATCTGTGGATTTTGAAGCTACCCTCTCTGTCACAGAAAAACGGTTATATAATCTCCCCCATTAAGACAACTAGCATCATTTTAAAACTCTTTATTTCCAACTTGCATTTCTCAGACAACTTGTATCTATTTGTTCTCACTTACATGTTGTTTACCTTTTCCTGGTATATATCTATACAGTTTTTAATCATCTTTGTATAATGTAGTCCTGCAGCACTTCATGCTGCTAGGCTGAATAAGGCATATTCCCGTAGTCTTCTCACACAGAATGGACAGTCACGCTGGTAAACCTTTATTTTTGTTCTAATATAATCTAATAGATATTACTAACTAATTGGAATAGGCACATGAAATAATTCATAAAAATATTCTGATTGCACTGTCTTTCAACCCTTCTCAGGTTGTTGACCCAATTGGGGGGGGGGGGGGGAGTGGCAAAAAATTTTCACTGGGAAGTGCATGCTTCTGCGTGTTTTACCTTAGAAGTAGTCAGGATATAGAGATCTTGGGTTAGAACCAGCTGGATACATACGGGATGCTGTCCTCAGTAATTGTTTTCAGTTGTCGGTCTTGTAACTGATACTTTTGTTAGCTAAGGGTATGACCTTACATTTGTATTCTTGAGTTTTGTTCCACTTATTGCTCCTTCTTCTTGGTTATTCATTTCTTTCTGTGTGAAAGTCATCTGTTTCTCATACTTTATCAAATATAATTCATATATCTGTTGTCCTTTGGCTTTGTGTCACCTGCAGGCTTCATTACTTTTTTTTTTTCCAAGTTACTAATGAAAATACTAATTTTAAGTCAGCCCTCTTCTGGTGTTCAGAAATGAATTCTGGCAGTAGCCTTCTTTATGTCAGTTAGTCCTGTTTCTGCATTTGGCTTCTTCTCTTTAGCCATTTTCTTCCCTATCTCAATGGTAGTCTGTTTCCATGCATTTTATTTCCATTAGTTCATTTTGCCTCTCAACTCCCATGAGTGATACTGTTCGTGCTGAAAATTGAGATGGAATATTACTCTGGTTTTGGACCCCATCTTGGCTAGCTCTCATTTCTCACTGCATACCAGTTCAATTTTTTTCTTTCCTTATTCTTTTGTCTGAAGAATCTTCTTCAGTGCTTAACTCAAGTTCCTACTTTTTTACTTTGAAAGCCTAATACTCTGTTTCTGGTTAGTTCTTCTTTTCCTTTCCTTAGAATTTCTCTTCTTATTCATGTTGCATCATTTTTAAAAAGTAGTTAATTATCTTGTTGAATTTGGAACCTCTCCCCTGATTGTTCTCTTTACAGGCCTCAGATAATTTTACTAATTTTACTGTCAAGAATTTCAGACTTTGTACTGAAGAGCTTGTGTGGTTCTCAGTCTAGTTGACCGAAGGCAGTATTTCCTGTATATTGCCCCTGTTGCTTACTAACCAAATTTAAATTAGCATGATGTTAGTTCAGGACTGCTTAATATCTGTGGGCTGCCTTAAAAATGTGTGATATAAATTTAAAATTATTCAAGAAGACAATCTTTGATACTTCTTTATTTTTGTACGAAAGATTTCTGTCCCCAGGTCTAACTTCGGGGTCTGTAGTAGACCCTAACTGTTACTGTGACTGAAACTCTTATGTTTTGGGTTTTTTGGTTTTGTTTTGTTTTGTTTTACCTTTATAAAAGTAATTTTTTCTGAACACATAGTTTATTCATGCTGCTCACCTCCTTTTCATACTTTTAAAATAGACTGGTTACTCCGTACTTTTCTTCTGTATAGAAATTTCCTTCAGTATCTCTATTTTGATCATTCTTCTTTCTGTGGTGTTCTTCACAGTGCATATAGTTTCACATCCTGCATTAGTAGTTTGGATGCATCCATTCTGGTATCAAAGTTCCTGACCTTAGCATACAAGGATTATTTTCCACTGCCTTTCATGCAGTCTCCTAGGCCTTTGTTTCCCAACAGCAGAAGCAAGTCTTTTTTGAGTTTCTCAGCCTGGACCCCATAGTGCTCCCAGGTACTCCAAGTGACCTGGGCAAGGCCTTCTGCATGCAGGGTAAGAGAAGGGATGGAGAGGCAGATGCTGGGGCAGAAGGAGGCCAAGAGCGCGAGAAAGGTGACTATGCTGAGGGCCACCAAGCAGAGTCGAGAAACTTGGAGGTGGATAAGCCAGAATCATTTTGGCAGCTCTGCCCCTTGGTGTCTGCCTTCCAGTGCTCTTCCCTTCCTCTGGCTTTCTGTCCTGAAGAGTAATGTCCAGTGCTGTGTCATTCAGTACTAGTCTTTCCCTTCCTGTCCGTCTCGGGAAGTGTCATCCTTCTGTTTTATGAATTTATGTGCATCAAATAAAATCTTTCTGCATGTTGAAGGTAAATTGGAAGAACATATTCAGACAACATAGCCAGCATCTGTTTTTTCACTCTTCCTGACTAATATTTTGTCTAACCTATGACATACTGTTAAAAATCTTTACTCTTGGCTCCTGTTGAAATTTAATTCTGCTAGTGAATATGTTTTGTTTTTCCAACATTTGGAAATAACAATTTTATGGGTGGACTGGAGTCGGTAGTTTGGAGCTGCAGTGACATCTCAGAAGTACGTGACATCACTGGAGGATCAGCTTTCTGCCAAGGCTGGGAGTCCTGACAGCTATGCTGCTTTTTCTCTGGGTCAGGGTAGTGCAGTACTCATTGGGGAGCAGCTTCAAAGAAAAAAAAGGGTTTACCTCGCATCGTGGTGTGGTGGTGGTGGTGGTGTTTGTGTGTTAAGCTTTTGGTAAAGAATGAATTTCCCTGGAGACTGGTGAGTAATTCTTATTCTTTGGCAAACATTTTAACTGCTTTCTTTAAACATAAAGATTCACGTCCTTCTTTGGAAAAAATGCTTTTTTTTTTTTTTTTTAAATCCAGCATTCTGTAATTCACAGTGTATGTGAAGTAACATAGAACATTTATAAAATTCAAAGTTAAAATTTTAAATGGAAACCTAATTTTAGGTAGACATTAAGTGTTTACTGATTTATTACTTTCAGTAACTGTGTATAACTTCCAAGATTTTTATTCAAATATGCTAGTCTACAAGATAATGTGTTTAAGACATTGAATGTTGCAGGAATTTGAGCTTTTTTAAATTAGCATGCAATACCAAATGGAAGTACTCTCAAAATAGACAGATGTAAGTTAACTTAATTTAACATATAGCTTTTAAGGCAATATAATAATTTTAATAACATYTTACAAATGCTATTTTGGGGGTTGTGTGTGAGTGTAGGGGGGAACCAAATGGAAAAACAGATGCATTTCCAGTGAGTTTATGTAAGTAGAATCTGCCAAGATGTACGTTTGTTTCTACGTGAATGTCATACACTAAGCCACAAAACCTGTCAGCATAAAAATTAGTGTTTAAAAAAAAAAACCCAACAACAACAAAAAAACCACTTTGTAATCTAATTTTTAAATAACTGAAGTACATTTCAATTTCTACCTCATGGTAACTGTTTTCTCATTGCAGAAGAAATATAGGTTTACATGTCTTCTCTCCCCTAGCACTTAGTTAATTCTAAAAGTTCTGCAGTATTACTACATTGAGAAATCTTGACGAATCCCAATTTTGAAAGAGTTTTTATTTTAATACTGATAATCTTCCATTTTATAGCTAGAAAATTATAGCACAGCTATCTTCACAAAAGTATTTTGTGATGAAATTCTGGGGTTTCACTGTGTTGCTTTTGGTTTCTGTTTTTTCTTTTCAAGGATGGCAAGTCTTGATGGGTGAATAGACCTACAGATCTCTTACTCAGCTGTTTGGAGATTCTGGGCAGTAGTGCAACTGTTCTTGGTGGAAGTTAGGTATTGATTTGCGGCAGAAAATCAGTTCCAGATTGAAATTTAGATGGTCTGAATCAGAGCTTTAGATAGTTAGGAGGATGTAATATGTTAGCTTTCAGAAACTGTGCTCAGAATAGTTCCATTAAGGCATCAACTGACAATTTTTATGGTATAGTAGTGTGGTAATATCATATTGCAGACAGAATTGGTATATTTATAATAGATGCAATTTGGCTGATTATTATGAACAGAAGTTTCTCTGTAGCTCTGACTCTTCATGTAAATGGTTGCCTTCCAACACAGAACCAAAAGCAATGAGCTATGGGAAAATGCTTTTAAAACTCTTGTCACAAATATACACATTATGTCATTAAAATTTCCAGAATTAATTTTAATATTTAATTTTAATGTGATTCTGGCATACCTACTTAGCCTTTTTAAGATTGCTAAACCAATAATATTTATCACTGATTTTATCACTTTTTTTAAACATAATTTGGGCTTAGCCCAGATAGAGTTTTGTAGGCAAATGGTCAGAAGCTCTAAGTCTTCCAAAGTATTTAAAGTGTATTGTGCTTTTTGGTATATGTAAAAGTGTAGACTGTTCTATTATGTGGAAAAGAACAGAGATAAGTTTTGTTAGAATTCTAGGTTAGGAGCTGTGTAAGTTGAGTGACAAAAACAGTTATGGTCCTGTTCTGCCGATCGGAATTTAGGTTTGTGCATAAACTTCCAGTTTGTTGCTTTTCTTTATCAAAAGAAAACATGCAATTATATTCTCAAATAAATCGAGACAACTTGCTTAAATGATTTCCAGTAAAAAATTTAAAAAAAGGGGAAGTGAAATGAGAGAGCCCTTCCTTAAACATAGATCTAAGAATACGTATTAGATAGGTTAGCTTTCTCATGTAATTGTTAGCATGAAACTTGCTGGTTTTGTGGTTAACTGAATAGTGCCATAGTCTCTTATTAGACTGAGTTAGTGTGGTGATGGTTGGAATTTTCCAGTTGCTTTTTGCTACCTATAGCATTGCTCATAATTTTCCTATCCTTTTGCAGGATTAGCTTTTTTTTTTTTAAGGAGAAAAAGGATACAGTGCACATCTAAGCAAATGTTTGTAGATCTTGAAGTGTACTTGACTGATGTGTGGATAACTAGCATAAGCTAAATGAGGACTATTTTGACATATTTAAAGGTGCATATTACCTGGCCAAGTGATTTTAAGATACTTTTGTCTTTGCTTTTTAACTGAGCCAGTTGAAGCAATTTTTTTCCCCCCCCAGGGCAAATGTATTTCTTCTGTTGTTGAAACTACTATTTTATCCAAATCATAGTATCTCTATGTCTATCTTTATCTCTAAATTGTGTGTTCTGAGCGCCCAGTACAAAAGCATGTTCAGAACTCTGAACATTCAATGTGATCTGTATTTTCTCTTATCTGGCTGTGGAAACAAATTTGATTATGAAAAGAGTAAAAGGCTAGGAAACTACCAGAAATTTTTAAAAGCTTATAGTTTGGTGTTTATATTCGAGGGTAGGGCCTGAGCAGTGAAATAGTTTCAAACAATGAGCTTTGAGCAGATTCTTTACCACAAAATACCTTCTGTCTCTTTATTAATGGAGAAAAGTATGACCAACATTCACAGTAAGCGTTACCACTTTTTCTGACTTGATCTTGGTGAAATTGAATGTATTGGTTGGCCTTAATGTTTTGTTATTTATCTGTAGGCCTTCATCTTCTAGAACTTTTTTCTTTTTGGCTAAGTAGTAAAAACACTTATTTTGTGAAAATGATGTTTTTTCATATAAAATACATAGCCTGGGATCTGACTTTTGGTTTAACATTAAATCATTAAGTAACATAGCTATGTACCAATATCAATCACTTTTTCAGGGCCAGAAGTATCCATGTAAAGGAGAAAATAGATTTTAGCTCTAAAACTGATCTGCAAACAGACATTTTGTCTTGTGCATTTTCTACTCCTTAAAAATGCATAAAGTAAGTTGAATTGTTTAATTTGGATGTTTTTACCTCACAGTTATCAATCACGGCTAACCTTTCCTGTTTTTAGTAGAGGGTTTATTGGCGGTCTAGGGAACATGTTTTTTAACTCTGTTGCATTAAAGGATTGATGCTGTTGATTCGAACAAAGATGCTGTTTGTGCAAAATATTAATGTATTACAAAAGTTAGAGTAGAATTAAAAAAAAAAGCCATTTTGAATGTTCTTACAAAAACTCCTTCCTTGTCAATTTTCATTCTTCTGATTTCTGAGGTATTAATATTGTACACGTTCTATAGCTATCCGTAAAGCCTAGCAAGATCTGTTTTTATTATCAGAAACTGAGGAACAAAATCTTTTTTAAATACCCACACAGCTCTTTCAGTTCTTCATAGTTTTGAAAACAAAAAAAATGAAGTACTGCTTTATGTGCTTCATTTCCAAAACAAAACTTCTGATGAAATTAGAGATGCACTTCAATACATAGCACTGAAATAAATGTTTTTTTAATGTCTCCCTTCACCTCTTTCCAGAGCATCATTAGAGAACGCTATCAGGGCTATTCAGGTGGTAGCCTGGGGGCCACCTGCAGCCCTGAGGGCCTCCGGAGGAAGCGCTTGCAGAGCGAGGGGACGAGGGGACGGTGGCAGGCTTGGTGCTGACTCTGCATTGACAGAGCTCCCTTGGCCTCCTGGCCCTAGGTAGCAGGGAGCCCCAGGAACAACAGCAAATTGAGCATTAGTGTATGGGGCACTCGATGGACGTCTGGAAACTTCCCCAACCAAAGTCAGTAACTCCACGTGTTCATCCTCTTTGGGAGAGTCATTCAAGTGGCATTTTGATTGCATATACCAGGCTTATTGTTCTCCCATTTTTTTCATGCAGAATGACATATTGCTGTTGAATTCTCTCCTATCCCCCTGCCCCAACCTTCCATCTTTGAAATTCAGGACACTTGCTTTATGGTATGGTGCAACGAGCTCTTTGGTGAGACTCAAATGGGATAGGAAAAGAATTGCTAGTTTTCATAGATAGTAGCTAATTCCAGGTGAAGATCTGAGTTATGGAGTTGCAGTTTTTAAAGTTGTCATAGTTTTATGATCTCTTAATGCTTATGGAATGGTCAATCCTAAACATGATACAAAAAGATTTTCAAAGATTTTCATTTTTATTTTAACATCTGCCATTAAGAAGTAATGTAAATGTACATAAAGCTCTTGACAGGAGCCTACTTCAGATATTTCATCACTGTGTTGATCAGAGCAGGTGGCACAATAAAATGCTAATAAGGAGTTAGAGCTGGTCTGCAGTGCCTGTTCTGTGATCACTACGCTGTGCCCGAATCTGTGGTGCACACAGTGGGAATCTGAGTTTAAAACTAACAAAAAGTGAACAATGTTCTTTTTATTCAGGAAAAGTAAGGTATCTTTTTAGTTCAAGCTCAAAGCTTTTTTCACTCTTCATATCAATAGAAAAATATATTATGATTATAAACATACATAAAGTAGATATATTACCCCCCCTCCAAAAAAAAAAACAAACAAAAAAMCCCAATTTATTGCAAAGAGAGGGAGCACACACACATAGAGCCTGGATACCTGTAAAGATGCCAGGACTTTGATACCAGAAGAAAAGCCATTCTAAAAAAATTTAGTGTTAGAAGGCACACAGCATGTAGAATTGTGTTGGGTAGCTGGAGATCTGTAGAAATTCTGCGTAGCATAAATTATAGGTCTGAAATATGTGCAAAGTTGCTAATTCTGGAAACATTCTGTAAGGTGAGAGATACTGTAAAAACGTCATTCTTTACAAAATACTCTATAATATAGGCTTGAAATATAGCCTAAAATCTGCTTTTCTTTAAGAATGTCTGTAATCTGGAAAGAAGAAGAATTGAGGCAAGGAGTTTTCACTCTTGGGTCTCTGAAAAATCACTGCTTCACAAATCTCTTCCTTATGTTCATGTGTTCTAGTGGTAAAATAAGAAATGAGTAATGCTCCATATGGTAAACTGCAGTTAATTTATCTTGTTGAATATGATTTACTAGTCTTTTAAAATTCTTTTTAAAGCCAGTTTCAATGTAAGAAAAACTAAAACAAGTTCTTAAGTTAGTAGAAAATAAAATGTTCCCACCAATATAGAGAGGGTTACGTTGGATGTTATTTTTTCCCTTTTGTCATTTAAAAAGTCACTGAAATGGCTTTGACATTATGAATGTGGATCTGTGCCATCCAGCTGTCCCTTTGTCCCTGACCTTTTACTCTAACAGCATTGAAACAAATTAATTTGTCATTTTTACATTAAGGGTGGCTTCATGAAGAGAGAGTCTGCACCAGGATTTTTTCTTTCTGTAATTATACTGTTATAAATCTCTAGCACAGATGTACTGCTCTAACATAAAAGCATTATGTTTGCCAATTTGACACTGAGGATATAGTTGAGCCAACACAATAGTTGGCTGCTGTCAAAAAGGACAGATCCATTTCCCCATACTGCACCTTATGTTATCTGCCTGCAGGGAAATTTGTGCTATGAAAAGTGACTCGCTTGCAGTTGCATGAACTGGATAGATCACTGTGTGATTGCTTGAGCACCAGTACAAGAGGGAACGGTGGAGTGGGGTTGTGGGTTTTTTTTGTTTGTTTGTTTGTTTGTTTTGGCAGCTGCTAGTCATAATCTCAGGGCAGTTTTAAGGTAAAAATGTGGCCTCCAAGACCCAGCTTAAGCAGAAGATGTAGAGCTGCACAGAGCATATCAGCACAGATGGCAGCTGTTAGTGTTGTCCAGGTTGGCTGGGCATAAGCAGTGCCAGTGCAAAAGCCAGGAGCCTGTGTTGCTCTGCTGCATTACTCCGGCTCTGAGCTGACAGCTTGTGCCACTTCTATCCTAGTTGCAGGTCATGGGCTGTATTTCATATGCAGAGTTACAGCTGCCTCTGCGTTACATTCATTTGGTGGCCCGTGGCAGTGTGTGTTCTTCACACCAGAAAATTCTGCCTCTTGGGATTAAAGCTCAAGAAGATGTCACTGATGCTGTTAGCCTGTATTATTCAATATGTGGGTGAGCAGCCTACCAAAAGTTGGCCAAAGATGGCTTGCATATAGACTTTGAATGGCATGCTGTGCTTCCAGGAGCTTGAAGTCTCACAGTAGCCTGGAAAAAGCATCTGTGCAGGAAAAACGCTCCCTGCTTCTGGCTTCTGCTGAGTTATGAACTTAATGCATGCTGCTGCTTCCCCCAGGTGCAAGAAAATCCCAACAGGGTTATCAGTTGCATCATGTCTGTTCAAGAAGTAGTACCGTACCAGAGGGGTTTTTATGTATTTGTGCAATTAACCTATAATTGTAATTGGAAAAGACAACCCACTGTGCCATTCTTTGAAAGGGTGCAGGTTCTTGGGTCCAGAATAGTAGTTAATAAAAATAAAGTGTTATTTCAGTTGCATTGTGGGGTCAGGATACCGTTGTGAGGGTCAGGATGTAAAATTAAGAGATTCAATTGTAATATTCTTTTGCTGCGAGTTTCCTGCATATCCATTAAATCTGCTGACGATTCGTTTTGTAAATAAGCTATAGTCATTCCTCTGCATTTATGAAAGAACTGGGTACAATCTGCAGAACAAGCTGTGTAGGTGTTGAAACCAAAGATGTGAAAATATGAGGGGAGACAGCCAAGAAATGATTTTGTCAAGTGGAAATTTCAAAAATTTAGAGCCAATGGATTGATTAGACAAAACCAGCAGACGTCAAAGTGATTGACAATATGCATTTAAGCACTGGGTGGTGGACATTAACTCTTAATCAGATGGAGTACTAAAATTTCATCTGATAAACTGAATAATGATGTAACCTATTATCTAAATGACTATGTTCTTATAGTGCTTATTTTGGCCCATTCACCTTTTGAAATACCTGACTGGATGCATTAAAACACATAATTGTAATCAGCTTTCCCATGTAGTGCAAGCCAGTATGACTTAAAAGAAACTACACTTTATTTTAATTGTTTGTTTGCTTTTACTAAGTGAATGTGTTTCTGTGGTTATCATATCACATTTTCTTTTGTTTATTTAAGAAAAGCTAAATATTTTGAATCTACAAAGAATGTATATTGTCCTTACCCTTCAGCTGCCTTGCTTCCTTGCCTAGTAATGAATAACGTTGCTGAAGATATCATAAATTACTGCGGATACTTCAGAGATTTGTCTAAACTGCGGTGCCAATTTCTCTCATACGAAACTTAGCATTGAGATGGGAGAATGTAGAATAAAAACTGCTAAAATGCTACCTAAAGGAAGCAGTACTTCGTCTTGTGTTCAGGTTGGCATGCCTCATCTGTTTCTAGAGCTCCCACTGCTTTCTGATAGTATGTGACAAAGCTCAGAGTTATAGCTGAAGCCTAATGGTGTTAAACAGCATGGAAGAGAGATCCGGCTCCATAAAGGGCTGGGTTTCGATAATTGCTGACAGGTGTTCTTAACAGCAACAATTAGCCATTGACAGTCACTTATTCTGACAGTCAAAGTTAAACTCGCCATAGGAGCGTAAGACCTGTCACAGCAGATCAGACTTTAGGTCCATCGAATCTAGCATTCTGTCCCTGGCAGTGACTTGTGCCAATGTGCAAAAGGAAGGTGTAGGAAAAATTAATACCACGCTGAAGTAGGATGTTTAACAACCCTTCAGAATTTTTGGTGGTTAATATTATAATGGCATTTTTCCTGAAAAGTAGTATTTGTGGAAGTGTTGAAGCCTGCCTAATTTTTAGCAATACTTGAAGGTAATAAGATGAAGAATCATGTGGAATGATGAATTTAAAAGCAGAGAAAAGAGAGGAAATGTGGCCTTTTTGAAGTTAGATTAGTTCTCTACAGATAGCTATCATTACGTCAAGGTTCCCCACAAGCTTGATTCGTGTCCACGCTTCTAGACTAAAATACATTTTTATACTCTCCTCCAAGATCTTTAATCTGAAATGTGAGTCCATGAACGTTAACTGCAAACAGATGAGCATTAAGTGTGAATGTTTCCAGAAAAAAAAAATGAAGTTTTTAAAAGTATGTCAATGTGTGGAGAAAGTACGAAATCATTTCCAACCTACTTGTGATTTCAAACAAATGCAAAACCATTTGCATTTGTTGCCAACGTTTCAGTCTTTCCCAGCCTTCTGAAACAGCGTGCTGCTGTTCTTCTAAGGCCGATACGTTTTCCTGAAGTGATGGGCTCCTGAGGCTGAGCCCTAGCAGAGGGAGCAAAGGAACAGCCGTTGTGCACAGTTCAGCTGCGCCCTCAGACCTTGGAGGTGGCAGCTGACGTGTTCAGTGTTCCAGTTCAGCGCCGCGCTTTATGTCCTGGCTGCCCATACACTTGAACTTCACGTCACAAACAAGGAATATTTTTAATAGAGTTTGTACTCTTTTGTCTGTGCTGAATGCAGGCCCACACACAGTGTGATCTTTAATTACGTTCTGGGATCTGGTACGCCTATTTGCATATGCTCTACCAGCGGACCGCCAGGATTATTCAGTTAAATCGTTACAAAGGCTTTAAGAGGACTTGTGATTAAAGTGTTAGTGGTGACTGTTCATCCTTAAAATAATTATTTTTGTAAAGCTTCAGCATGTACCTTTTCTTCAGAATAAGATCTATTCTGAGGGAAAGCCTGAAATACGGGATTTGGCTGAATGTGGTTGCACAGTTCAGACTGATTCACAAATGGACACACCAATGCTTCAACTGCTTTCTTCTGTCAAATTGTTAAGTATTTCTAAAGATTTCCCATAAGAAAATATATTTACTCTGCAGAAATTTGCAAGGCCTTTTTCCTCTCTCAGCAGACTGAGGAGATGTGTAGCTATGACTAATATATTTTGATATAACAGAGTTTGGTAAGTGTGGGGCTTACTTTTAAAGTTGTACAATGTAATTAATAGAAGTGTGTTGCTATTTAATAAAAATGGCTGTTTTTACTAGAGATGTGATTGTGGAAGTATGCCAGCTTATAAGGCTTTGGGCAAGAGATCAAGCAAGCATGGAAGTCATGTACTTATCTGAACAGTGTTATGCTGTTAAACTCCCACAGCATGTTATGTTGGCTAAGATAAAAATGGGATTTGCGCCACTAATAGCTAATACTGTTTCACATAATCCTTAGAAAAAAGATACAGATAGTAATCATAAATAATAGCAGATGGGATAAGGGAAAGATATCCCTAGAAATTTGGCCAAAGGAGAAAATTATCATGAGAAATAAGATATTTGACTACCTTTATTAATGCGTATCAGACTTTGATTACTGATGTGCTTAGCTAGTTTTGCGAGGCAACATGATATGATTCCACCAAATCTCTCTTCAAAGCCTGGCATTAAATTGAAGGTAACATTTTACTGAAATAAAAAAACCAAATTGCATTTGTAACTCAATAAAATTAGGCAGCTTTACTTCTGTTTACAATTCTACAGCAGCAGTTTAATGGAGCGATTGAGTTGTGTTGTAACTCTTGCAACTATGCTTGAAAGTGTCTTGTAAAGGATGTCCTAGCTTTAAGTAGTTTATGAGACTAAACTAAACGAATTTAGGTTATATTATAAAAGTGTTTATTAAAAAAGAAAAAAAGGAAGTCATATCTTGTAACAAAAAAGCAAACAGTCTTGAGTGAAGATGATCGACAGCTGAGATCTAAGGAGAGCAACAGTGGAAACAAACTGAAAAGTGTGTTTTGAGCTGAATGAGAATCCACAAAACGGGTTATTTCAGCAACAGGTAGTTGGTATGCCATTATTCAAGAAAGTGGGAAGAAGGGAGAGGAAGAATGCATGACAGTGAAAGTATGGAGTAGTTGCACAAAATGATTGGAAACCCGGGGAAGGAATTATATGCACAATTAAATCATTGTGTGGTCTTCCAATTTAAAAAAGAAGAAAAAAAAAAGAAAGAAAAAGACTTGTAAGTGCTAAATACTAAAAATGGGAGAGCTGACCATAGTTCAAGTGCTATAAATTTATAGTCTGCTCCTTCGTCTACACCTTAAGTAAAAGATTACCACAATATGGTGAAATCTGAGATGAAATGAAATTCCTAAAATTATGAGGAAGAGAATAAGAGAGCTGGTGGTCATGAGACTAAATCTCGGGAACTAGTTAACAAAGACTAGTGAACAAAAGTGGACACGCATGTAACCTGTTGGGAAAGTAGCTGAGTATCAGTGAAAAAATACATGAAAGTGGTGTCTGAGGGGCAGGTATCAGAGGTGAACTTGCTTAAACTCATATTACAAATTTTAAGTAGCAATGATAATTTAGAACTAGTTTTTGTTAAAATGCTACTAATAGAATTGTAAGAATTGTACTTCACAAAGAAGGGTGATATTTACCCTGTCTAATTTCAGATCTGTTTGATATTGCATTTTGGAGGTAAATTGTTTGAACTGTCTTCTGAAAGTGTGTTTTATTTCAAATTGTCTTTGGAGATAGCTATGGGGGACTAGGATCAGAAAGTGGGGATCTCTGTTGTCCAAATTTAGATTTTTGTAACTGTCTCCTTATGTTGACAACGAGGAAGAATATGACTGAATGAAAAAATACTGCAAAAGTTCATAGACTACTTATCAGTTCATTTGCCTTTCCACAGTGAAGAAGCCTTCAATGGTTATAACAGCTATAGTCCTGAAAATCTTGGATAATGTTTAATTCAGTAGTAACATGTGACTTACTTCCCAACTTTGTTTTAAATGAATCTACAGTATTGCTTTGCCCTATTAATTCAGGAGAATGGATAAGCAGATTCACCAATAAAGTAAAATATCTTTCGAAGTGGCTATCTGAAATCTGACAGTATGTTGACCATACTAATTGAGAAGTTTAGTGCAGTAGTAATTTGATTATTAATTATTTTATTTTTTATTTTTTTTTTTTTTGCCCCATAATATATGTGGGGCAAAAAAAAACCCATAGAGGGCTATAAATAGGGGGAAATTTTAAGAATTTGCTAAATATTCACATTTGGAGAAGGATGTGTTACTGACCATTCTGGAGCGCTTTTGTATCAGAGAATGGTCCCAGCTGCTGAGGAAACTGAGGTGAGGAAATGCATACAGGATTTATTGTTCTTGTTAGTAAATGCACACCTTTTTCTGAAAGAAAACGTAAGTTTTCTTTATTTTTCTATGTCCTCTGATTACTGAATCTGAGTTCCCTTTTGAATGGAAAGGTTTGTGTGGGGGAAACTGGATTAAGTGACAGGACAGTCAAGGTTAGCAGTGATTGCAACGTGCAGAGAAGTGATGGTGCTGTAGTCTGAAGCCCAGTGGAGACTGAGACATTGCAGCAAGGCCCTGACATTTTTTCAGGATAAATTAAATAATTGGAGACATCCTAAGTTCTTGAAACCATGTGACCTTGCAAAGACGTCTGACCCAATCAGACTTCAGTTGAAAATATTTTTGGCAACAAGAGTGTTGCTTGCATAGGCTAGATAATTAGTTAATGTATTTAAAAGGTTAATGTATTTAAAAATATATATCTAGGTATTAAACTGTTTGATTTATTTGCATTGATTTTTCTTTTATGCATTATCTCTAGCAATTTTATTCAAAACATATTCACTGAAAAGCAGCTTAATCTTAGAGCTTAAAGGAACTGTTATTAGAGTAAGTTTTTCCTGCAAAGTAACACTAGATTTCACATGGTAACTTGGAATGGAAGCATAAATCAGAAATGCCTTTTAAGTTCGTATTTCCCTCCCTAACACTTGCTAAACAGTGCGTTTCATTTATGCTTCTAAAACTGTAATAAATCATGCAGGCAAAGGCTTGCAGAACTGAGCGTAGTGATATGCGTCGGCAGAAGTTTTGGAGATAACTTTATCTAGTGAGCTTTGAAGAAAACATTAAAGTTGTTACGCAACTGTCAAAGCATTTGCTAAAATTTATACGGCAAGTCGCTGAAAAATCAAGCTTAGATTTGTGGAGGATGGCTAAGGAAACTGAAGTCTCTCTAATTCCCAAGTTACAGCAATTAGTGCGATATATTGCTCCAAGTGTGGCGATGCAGCGATGATCATGCAGTTACACAGTCGAAGTGCATTTGTCCCATGTAAGTTCAAGTCAGGGCTGTTTCTGGTTCCAAAAACCTTTAACACCATATATGTGAGTAAATATCAGTTCATAGCTCTTAATTAACACCTCTCAGTGACACTCAGTGACTTCAGTCATTAGAGTTTGTTAATCTGAGTGGTCTAAAGTTAGCAGCAAAGAGAACTAGCWCTGCATATAGGAAAAGCTGTTGTCTGACTTCTTGTTCCCCTTTCCAAATAGTAGCTTTTACCCCTGTTGTCCTCGCTACCTCTTTGGGAGATGCCACAGCATCCCTCCTGTGTGAGGGGAAACAGGCTTTTGGGCAGCATTAGTGATCAGGCGTCTGTTGCCCATCTTCAATGGGAAGAGGCAGTAGTGCCCAGACTGGAGCATCCAGTGGCCCCTCTGGTCCACAAGCCACCTACTCCTCCACATCCCATTTTTCTTTAGAAAACAGAGTGTAGATTTCCACAGCAGAAGTGTTGTGTTACTTTTGTTCTTGGAACTTTTCTAGGTGTTTAACCTTTAAGCAAACTTAGGTTTCAGCTGCCAAATTTGAGGCTTATGGGTAATACTGCCTTCTAACACCCACCTAACCATTTTCTCAAACTATTTCAAATAGCAAATAACATAGTAGTCGTTTTTATTATGAAGCATACTTACAGAATTGAAAATTTTCTTCATCTGCAGTGCTGTTACCAACATATGATATTAGACCCCATGCGCGAGGTTTAAAAGGTTTGTAGGAAAATGTTACAAACATTGACACATGACAACTACATCTCTCAAACTGCCACACTTCTCTTTAAAGGTGCATGGTTTTTGTTGCCTTTACTGAATCTCAGTATCTTACAGATTCCCAAATACATTATCTGCAGATGAAAGAGACCCTCCCACAAAGTTTTGGGAAAACTGAGAGCAGTCACAATTTTATTCTCTGGAAATGTACTGCTTGGTAAGAAAGAACAACTTCATATTAAAAGGTTCTCAATCTGTAAGACAGCATACACTATTTTTACAAAATATCCATCCTAGCATTTTGAGAGGGCTTTTTAATATTTGTGCTTAATTACATAACATGTACAACAAAAGATACTGTTTTATATTGGAATGTTACTGTTGTTGGAAGTAGTTCATGAGAGCGTATTAATTGCATCCAGTTAGGTGACAAAAGGTTTCGTTTTTTCACTGTGTATTTTCATTGGAATATAAATCTGGGTTTAGAAGGATCCCACTGAAGGAAAGGTTTACAATTTCAGGGCAGTAGTGCTTGATCTTTTGGGAAATAAATAATAATTGAAAAGCTGGAGTACAGTCCATTGTGTAGAGATGTCTAGGTGCTTTTTCATTACAGCAGCAACAAGGAAACCAAACCTCCCGTGACTTGTAACAGCCTTGCTTTCAACTAAGAATGGCTTAGAAAAAAATTGAGAGAATTGACCCTTTGCCTGAAAAAATAAACTCATAGTAGATCAAAATGGCAGCAGCAGCTGTAGGTTAGGTGTTCTATTGTCTGCCAAGAAAATTAGTCATTTTGTGTGTACCTAACCGTGTATGTGGGTACACGAAGAATTCTCAGTGCTTTGGTTTTGGCAGCTTATATGATGTTATACAGGTCTGTCAGCACTTTGTATGCTTTTAAACTTACTGTCTCTGTACATCCTTTTTTGTTCAGACTCCCTGATGTTAGAAGTTACCATATTCATATATTTTCCAGTGAAGCCAAACAGCATGATTTCCAAAGTTGTTGTTTTAAAAAGCTTAATTGAAAAAAGGCTCGTAATTGTTGGGTATGCCAGTACTGACTGAAAAGCGTTTGCATGTGCTATTTATTGTACAATGTGGCATTACAGATTTAGTAAAATAGAAGAGTTTGTACAACCACAGACCACATCCTTGCTAACAGCTGTGTAGAGACTACATTTACTTACATTTTTTCCAAATTCAGGCAACTTTTTATTAGATAACTGTAAGTTACTGCATTTATTTCAATTAGAAATGAGGCATTCTTACATTAGAAAGCAAATACATAAGGTAAAAATTGCTGATGTAATTTTTTTCCCTAGTTCAGAAATGAAATACTTCAGAGGTTGAATAAAGCTGGGCCAGACTTGTCCTATTTTTGTCTCCAGTTTCATCTCATCTTTAAACGTCCGTGCAAAACTTTAGTATACATATAGAGAGGACAACTTCCTTTTGAAATTTTTGCCTAGCGTCTTTACTTTTACTTGTAATTTTGTTTATATTTTGCAATGAAGCTTATATGAGAAATGTATAAATTTGCTTTTCACATAAAGTATCTTCATGTACTTCTGAGTAAGTTGGTGGTTTATAGGGTTTGCCTGCTTGCCTGATAAAGATTAGATTGTCAGACTGTAAATCTTATCTGCCTCCTAACATTTATTCTAACCCTTAGCTATTTGGCATACCGTTCTTCTGAAATATGTCCCTCCGTGTTCACTTGTCAAAAGGAACATTGTTTCTAAATTAAAGATATGGAGTTTTGTTGAAAGTGGTGTCCTGTTTTATGATTTTGTTTGTATTCTTTCAGTGAAGCAGAACTCAGCCTTTGCTTTGATGGTCACATTGAGAATGAGCAAATGAGAAGGCCTTAGCGTTTAGGAGCATATAAATAGAGTATGCAAAGAAAGGGCATGAGAGAAGCTTTGAAGTGGCATCTAGTTTTAATTTCAGTGGGAGAAAGCCAGATGTGTCTTTGTGACACAGTTCTGGCCCAACTCAGTGCGTTTTTTTTTCTTTTTCTTCCTTTTTTTTTGTCTTTGTGAGGGAACTTAACCAAATGTTACAATGGAAGAACCCCAAACCAAATGTCCCCACCCTAGTACTTTGATCTTTCTTGCCGCTTCTCGGTGAACTTCTCTTTTCCAGGGGAAAGATGGTCTAACCCTTTGTTTTTAATTGTGTCCATCCTGCTGTATGACTGGACCACATATCTTCTGTTCCATTTCAACTGCCAGTATCTGAGTTGATTCCCAATCCAAAAAATCCTAGTGTAGTTGAAGATTATAGCAATTTCAAAATGGCAAAACTGGACAGAATTTTGAACTTGCTGATTCATAGCAGTTTTGATCAGAACAAAATATTGGCACACAACATTTTTGGAATCATCTTGCAATTTTACAATCTTGTAAAATGCAAGGTAAAACTAAAAAAAAAACCAAACAAAACCCCAACATCTGAAAACTGAGTATCTGCAAGCTATTAGCCAATATAGAAAGATGGGCATATGTGTCTCAGAAGACTGCAGTGGAAAGATAGGGGTATGTACTGTTCTGATATTAAACGCAGTTATATTTGTTTCTCAGTTACATGCATCATATCAAGTTACTCTGCCATTAATGTCTTGTATACCTTACTTATTAATTCAAAGTTGAAGTGCCAGAGCAGAAAAAAAACCAAAAATGCTGTGCCAAAAGTCCTTGGCCCACAATGCTTGTGCAATAGCAGTAGGGTGTAGCCTTTTTGATGCTCTAACGCTGCTCTAATATATGTGGAAATCGGTGGAATCGTGTGCAGAACATGTTGGGTGCTCTTCTCATCGCTGCTTTTCTCCCTTCTTACCCTACATAGCTAGACTGTCCTAGCTTTGAAAGGGGATTGTGGTCATACTAAATGACTCATTTCTTTTCATTGTGTAGAGCTTTTGTTGGGAAGTGCTGCCCCTGGAATTGTGTAGTGTGTTACTACTAAAAAACTGGATAATGCCATTTGAATCATCCATTTGAAGGTTTGATTTTTGCTTTTGGGTTTTTTTTTAGTAGTCCTTGTATCACATTTGGCTACAGAAAAGCTTGCTGTTAACTGTAAATTTACTGAGTAGATTAAAACTCCAACAAGGTGTTTTGAATGTTTCTAGCATTAGTGAGGATAGGTAAAATAGTACTGTCATTTAAAGAGAGTAGGAGTATCTAGGGATGGAAAGCAGAGGAAAAGAGAGTAGATAGGAAAGCAAACAACCTGAGTCAAATTCAAGGTTGTTGTGAACTTTAACCTGAAAAAGATAATTCCTTATGTTCAGAGGGCTTGCACGTGTGCCAGAGTTGAGCTAAGTGAAGTTTTTTGCTAACTGATGCCAAAGCTTGTAATGTTCAGAGGAATGGATTGGGAAGAAAAGTTTAAAAATTCATGAGAAAGAGGTCGAACTGTCCTAATAAATTGGTATCAGTTGTGTTGCACTGAGATAGCTGAAAATGGAAACTGGCCCTGAGCTATTTTAGTGGGTTGGGTGTTTTTTTTTTAAATTCTTTTTTAGTAGGTCACTGTCCAGGGCCACTACTGGGATTAAGAGCAGAATATTATCTTGATAAATGCAAGAACTATGATTTATTTTCTATTGAAATGCATATTTGTAATGTCATCTTAGCCAGCTGCACTGACTTCTGGAGCCCAACATCTCCCAATGGCAAATATTAATGAGTAACAGTTCATGCCACATACTGAGTCTGGAGAGTATGCTCATGATTACTAATAAAACACACAGGCAGTTTTTCCCCCTGTTTGGCTCTAGCATTTAACATACCATTAATACAACCTAAGTATGGATGCTAAAATGGTAAGGGTCAGTTATATACTGAGGTATAGTAATGATATGTATTGTTACAAAGTAAAATGTTAAGCTTGTGTGGGGACCCAGAACAAAATTTTTTGGATAACTGAACAGCTGTCTAAATTGAATGTCATGAAGGTTGTGAGTATCAGGTGGTAGCTTTTAATAAAGCTAGTCCTAGTCTGCAGGATTAAGTTCAAAATAAATGTCTTCACCTACTGTTGTGTAGGAGGGTTATGAAAATAATTATCAAGATACTCTACATCTTACACAGTATTTGGAGGAGTCTTGTCAAAATATGAGCTAAATTAACATCAAAAATGCAGCATTTTGGATGAGTAATGATAACGTTTTCAAATGGAAGTATTTAAAATCTCTTTATCCGGTTAAACATGCTTACAACAATCATTTTTTAGTAGTACAAGTTGGATTTTCAGTGATCACTCCTAAGACCTCATTTGCATCAACGCTCAAGAGAAAGAAAAGATTGTTCTTCAGCTTTCTCACCTTTTTAGTATGAAGTGACTATAAAAATATCATAATGCTAGGAAAACTATTTTACAGCCCACAGAATTTCATGTCCATGTTGATATTTTTTGCCTTTTTTATATGATTAGACAAAATATCAGCTACACCTCTATACATCTTGACATTAGTTTGAGTAGTAGGGAAATCTTGCCCCAAAATACTTTGTTTTTGGAATACTGACTATATATGACTTCAGATTGACTCAAAATATAGGTTTGTGTCATTGCATTCCTTCTCTCCCCTTTTTTCCTCCTACTTTGTTTTCCCTTCTGGTTTTGTATGACCTCCCTTTAGGACCTCTGACTGTTGCCTTTTCCCATGTCAACGTGTGCCATTTGCTTTTGCACAAAACACAGGCTGTGCTGCCTCTGTCGCAGCTCTGAGTATCAATGGGCTTTGAGCAACAGTCCCGATGACTTATTTTTATGTTTCTGGATGTCAGCTGATTGCCAGCTGTTCAGGCTTAACATGGGCAAGACCGCAACATTTTGGCAAAGCTGCGCACTGCTGGTCCATTTCCTATTTTATTTTATTTTATTTTTTAAATTTCTATTTCCTCTTTAACTTGATGTGAGAATTTCTGAAGTGTTTGGGAGAATGAAAAGAAAGTTTTTGGAAGTTAGGAAAAAGAGGGATCACAAAAAATGGGTGTTTTATCAGGAATCCTTTTAATTTTAGTTCTCTGTATTCTGGGCAGTTTTCACTCGAATGGCACTGCAGGATCATGGCAATTAGAAATGGCACATGCATGCTCAAGGAGTCTCTCTCCAGTCCCCTCTTTGGATGGATGCACTTTTATAACAGAAGCTTGTTTAGAAGCTAAACTTATAATTCTTCTGACTATAGTGAGAAGAAAAAGTACCGGAGTTGGTTAGCTCATTAGTTAACCTCCATAACAGCCATCCATTTAGGTACCAGTAGGATTTTAAAATTCCAATAAACTGCGGCAAAAAAAAAAAAAATAACTGGCTTATCTCTATGATCTGGCAGTTTAGGTTTGTGCAGATTTATCCAAATGCCCATCGTCCATGAGCGTAGCTGCAAATGTTGTATTAGGCTTTTGTGTGGAGGGAACTTGCGATTAGTCATGTTCTAAACTTGCCAAATGATCATGATCCAAAGGAATTTTCAAGAAATCAGGGGAATGTAAAGATCGCTGTGTTGACTCTAAGTTGGTCGGGGAAGCTGAAAGAGTAGAAAGCTTAACGTTTGCAAGCTGAGCTGTGCTTCGTTGTTTAAAAAGCTAAAAAGAGTAGGCAACGAGGCAGTGAAGAGGGATAAAATGGCACTCAAAGCTTCTGTTCTGCACCTCTTCTGATACCTTGCAGCTAAAGCAGACTTTTTTCCTCCCTGTTTGTTCTCTGTCCAAGAATATTTTGCAGGGTTGAACTCGTGACAAAAAGAGCATTGAGTTACAGAAGGTGTCTTGCACATGTGAAAAAATTGTTATCATGTACTTTGGATAAGTAGATTATTTTGCAGAAGTAAATACTATCAAAAGGGATTATTGTTTCTTCTTGGTTTATAATGTTGATTTTGGACACTGCAGACTTTTGTATTATACTAAAATACTTAATTACATAGATTACATAGATTACTGAAGCATTAGAAGCATAAAAGAGGTGAGTTTGTTATGAAGCAGTTTGGAAATATCTGAATAACACATCTGCGTGGTATGAGCTCATTACCCTTTCTCCTTGTGATTTCTGCTTGTATGCTTTCTAATCGCTGAACCAGGTTTAAATTTTGGCAGTACGCATTTGCTGCCTTCTCACTAGATTTTGGGGTCCGAGCGCTCACGGGGGGTTATTGCCATTCAGCCACCCTTGCTTCTCATGGAAGTGTGGTGTCGCCTCCGTGGCCATGGGCAGCTCCACGCTGGCAGGCCCCAACTGCACTCTTAGCACGACTGGGGCTGCGAGACCCTGTGACGTGCCTGGAAGTTGGGGCCTGAAAGCCCCAGGGTGCRGCAGGAGCAAGATACAGCTGCCAGCTGGTGGACGAGCCTTGTCAGTGAAGGCAGCTCCTCTTCCTTCTTCCCTTCCCTCTCCAGTTGGGATGGATGCTGAGACACTCCAGTCAAAATGTTTCTTCTTCCCTGACTGGTGGCAGCTGGTAGCTGTTGGATTTTGGCAATTCCTTCCACCTTCTGGGTGCTGCTGCAACCAGCTGCGGTGCCCGGAGGCAAGATCCTGTGCAGTGAGAGCTCTGTGGTGCCAGGGCGGTGAAGCCCTCAGCCCCGTTCTCAAAGGCACTCGCAGGGGTGCTGCGGCAGCCCTCGCACTCTGCGCTGAGGAATTGCCAACGGAAGCAGAAGCACGATTGGACACATCACTGTTTCAGTTGATTTATCCATATCATCTGAGATTTTTCAATGATCAGGATCAAACTCTCAGCTAGAAGAAAATTGCTTGTAGTGTATGGTTATTTTACCCCTACAGAACAGTTAATGTTTTGTTTACATTTAACTTTTCCCTGGTTAGCTGAAATCCCATTTAAGAATATATAAAGGCTTTGCTGGAGTGAATTATCAATGATCCTATATGAGCTGGTAACATTCTTACCACTCTAGTGTTTAAAGTCAAAAACATTAACCAACACAATGCAAATGTTCTGCATCCAGTTCCAGAGTATTCATGAAAGTTCTTTAATTCTTTGAATTGTTCTTTTTATGAGTGTGTGTATGTGTGTGTATAGGTTATGAAGAGAAACATGAAGTTACATGTCATAATGAAATATTCGTAATTACTTTCACTGGGCTTATATCCTTGATGTACTGGATTTATATACTTGAGTTTAAAAGTTACATATCTAGTGTCTATATAAGTTTCTTATTTCTCTTCCACAGTCATAATGAACGAAAAGTAACCTGCAAACATCCAGTGACGGGACAGCCATCCCAGGACAACTGTATTTTTGTTGTGAATGAACAGTAAGTGACATCCTTTTAAGGCTACAAAATACATATGTTTTAAAATATGTTAATATTGCCATATGCTCCAGTGATTTCTATTTGCAAAACTTTACTTTTCCCGAGTGATACTAGGAGTTTTTTTAATTATATGAAAGTGATACTTAATACTAATTTTTAAGATAAAAACCATAGCCCAAATTGATTATATAATAGAACTGCACTGTGTATAATTGTGTGGATTTTCATTTGTCACTTGAGTTATTCAGCTCTAGTTTTGGCAAACAGCTTTTTTTTTTTTTTTTTTTTTTTTAACAATCCAGTAAATTACCATCAAGGGATCTATTTTTGAATCATATAAGGAACATCAAGTGTATTTAGTTTATCTTGTTTTGCCTAATAGTCTCTTTTCATTTGGCTACCTTCCTGGCTAGTCTAGACACTTTCTGAATAGTTGAGTAATAACCTGTTTTGCTACCTTTGCATTAATTTTGTAGCATACACAACAAAGTCTTTCCTGAAAACCTAAACACTATGAGAAAGTGTATCACATAGTCATACCTGACCTCAAGATATTATATGTGGCCGAGTGTTGGGTGTCCTATTCCTCACCATTGCTGCAACACCAGAAATAGAGTGGTTAGAGCAATGACTGAGAGACTTGGAATATGAGAAATTGAACAAACATGAGTGCTTTCACGCAAGTGGGTCAAAGCCAAATGGGGTCTTTGAAGAACATTTCTTTCCCTTCCAACCTCATGGTCATAACTGTCTTTTTCCCTCCCACCAGCTGCTTAAAATAATAGAGAATTCATCTGTGATAAATTTAATTTTTCATTTGCTATATAATTTAATGGCCTTTTTAAAACACAGTACAGGTACCTTTACAATGAAATGTGAACTGCTTAAAAATAGGAAAAGTAGGACACAGTTCCTATTAGGCAACATCTAGGAATGCTTTTTAATAGCAGTCTGCACACACAGCATGTTCTAGTGCTATTACAAATTCTATTTTCAGGACTGCTGCAGCTATGACATCTGAAGAAAAGAAAGAGCGACCAGTAAGCATGATATGTGAAGCAACTAACTATAATTTGACATCAGATTATGCTGCTCTTCCGATGAGCCCTGTGGGCAGAGTAAGTCTTTGTGTCCAAATTAAATTAAAAGTAAAAATACTCAGTTATTCCATAAGGTACTAGAGTGCTATTCACAGAGAAACTTTGCTATTAGTAGTCTTTGTGAAAAGAGAAACAAAACTATATCTGTCTTGGGGCATTTGGCTCCTTTCATGTTTGATTTGGAAGCTTGGGTGTCTGAAAAAAATTGTCACAGAAGCTGCAATTTTTCTCAGAGATCGTGGATCCTGTGACTTGCGCCTACTTAAATTGTTTATGGAATCTAACCTTTCCAGTCAAATAAGTGTGAAACAGCAAAATTTTGAGTGACTGCTCAGACATCTGGGTAGGCATCATTGTGGCAATTGCTAGAGGTACAAACAATTGACCAGATTTATTCAGGTAAAACACACAGAACTATGATTGTCTGTAAATGGTTACAAGCAAAATGGGTGTTGACCGTGCAGTAGGTATTTAAGCACATACATCATGACTCGCAGTCATCGGGCTGAAAGTAGAAGACCTGGATTCCATTCCTAGGCTGCCCTAGCTTCATCATGTCCCAGGTTCTCCCTTAATCTGACTTCTGTGAAGGTTAAGGTAGATCCCCCAGATGTTTATCCACATGATAGATTCAATAATATGTACTTTAAGATTATTGGACTAAGCTGGTGAGAATACTGTGTGCATTTTTTTCCTGTTTGGAGAGCCTTCATAAAAGGAAAGGGCACTTACTGCATAACTGTTTTACTTAAGTTTTGTCATTATCAGTCAAGCAATCTTTCAGAAAAACTAGAACACCAAGTTGACAGCTTTGGTCAGTGATTAGGGACAAGAGCCTTGTAATGTCTTCTACTTGGCAGGTAGCATTTAAAAAAAAAACAAATATATATAATTTTGCTAAGCATTGAAAACCTTAACTCTGAAAAGTGCAGCAGATTAATCCAGTCTGCAAGAGAAAATATAGTTCAGAGTGTCTGCAGATTCCTTAATTTTAGAAAGTTTGAATAGAAATAATTTATTTTTCATCTTACAGAAAAGAAACATTGTAAGTTTGCATACAGAACAAGCTGCTTTAAGTGTGTTTTTGAAACTTCTTATTTGTTTTTACAAATATTTCATTAGCCAGGCAGAATCCTCAACCTACATTTGAAAACCATTATGTAATGAGAAAAGGCCCCTAGCTTTCAAGGAGTGCCTTAATCTGTCAGTGCTGCTGGAAAAGAGAGAATCACAGGTGAATTGTAAACAGTAACAAAGTTCATAGTCTCAAGTTCAGTAAAGTCATGTTTAAGTCCATTCAGGTAAGCCAGTTTAAAAAAAAAAAAAAAACTATCTTAGAATTGTAATGGTGGCAATGATTACAGTAATAGTTACATAAAAAGTGAGTTATAACAGAACTGGCTAGGAAGCGCTTTCAGGTTAAGTGTAGGAAATGAATTCCAATTTTGGAACACTTGTTTTACAAACATATTTTCACACTCCTCTTTCAAATGAGCGGTTAAAAGCATGTCCTTTAGCATGTTTGTTTCGTTATGTTTTAGAAGGAAACTGAGATTGCTGCAGGGTAATTATTGTAATTTCTTTACATCTTTGATTAATGATACTTTAGCTTCCTGTGGAAATTATTTAATTATATTTTAAAGAAACACAGGCCTTTGTGCTTCTTTTCATTGCTCCTAACCCTTATTCCAATTATTAAATACACTTAAAATATTAATGTGATTAATGTGACTGTATGTGCAATTATTGTTCATCAGTTTCAAATGTAAGCTTGTCTGAATTGCTGTTACATCATTTTAATAGTTTTGTTTTCAGGAGATGAATATTTGCAAAGTAGAACCACAGCTAGTATTAGTCAGCCTTTTTTGGTGACTCTTTAAGGCTAACAGGTTGAATAAGATAAATTAAAAGATAACTGTTTAGAAATCACCTATGGGGTGTACCTGGATGGCACACCTCATTTTCTTCTATGCTTTTATTGTTCATCTCTCCAACAGTAGAGCCTGAAATTCTTGGGCTATCATGTCAGAATTTGAATATAATATGTGGAGGTTCTGTGTATTACAGCATAAGAGAAGAGAAGTAAGATATTGGTGAGAAAAGTAAATTATGGAACAGAAGGATGCTCCGTGGGTTTGCCACACCTGTTTTTTTTAGGTGGTTCTGTTTGCAGAGAAAAGTCATGAACACATCTAATATTGGAAGATAAGGAGGAACTGAGGTAAAAGTTTTTGTAGTACAACTAAAGTTTCAGACAGTTGAGGGATGTGGAAATATGTTCTCTTTTTTATTAATATTAGTTGATCTAGAATAGAGATGGCACTTGGAGAAGTTTTTCCTTTGTTCTAGAAATACTTGTTAGAGTCTATTGCTGCCTAGAGGCTAATACAAAAGATGAGGTGAGGCAAAACCAATCTCTCCCTGGCAGAAGTCTTCTCTTCCTTCCCCACTACATAAACGATGCTGGCCAAATAATACAGGAAAGTTCTGGTCAGAGTGCTCTGTTAAGTGCTGCTTTCTTCCTTGTTAGCCTGAAGTGTATTTCTAAATCTGGAGTCACTAGCACAGACCTCTGGCTGCAGGAAAGATCTGTGTAGGCTTGTGATTGCTACAAGAGGTGTATGTTTCCAGCCTTCTTTTTAAAATGAAGAAGTAGTTTTTGCAGTTGCAGTTCTTTTTATTTTGTAGTTAAAATCCTTACCTAGACAAATATGATTGCGTGTCCTGAACTGCATTTAGGATATCAGCTTTTTAATGTGTACATAAAATAAGCAATGTAACCAGTGCCCCTCCGCAGCTCCTCTTCTCTGCTCTTCGTGACTGTCCTACCTATCAGCAGACCAACACTAGTGGTTTCTCTTAGTAACTGGAATGGAGTGTTAGCCTAAGACAACTGCTGCAGAACTCCTCATGTCTCCTTTACAGCTAGGATATGGGGCAATTTGTTTGTGAATATTCATCAATTTATTTCTAGATATTCATAGAGTGCTCAAGCCAGTCCAGCTTTAAATGGCTAGTTTAGATATAGCCATGCGTGTTACATCAGGTTTCAGGTTAGTCAGAAATTTTAGAGTAATAGTCCTGAGGTACGTGTGTGTGTATATACAGGATCAAATGTGTAGAGCAAAAGCAGTGCTCAGGGCTGAATATCCATATTACTTGCGTTTTAGTGGGTTAACTCCAGGCTAGTTGAGTAGTGCTCCTTGTGCATCTTCAGTTTTACTTTTATCCACAGAAATCCAGTTTGGTCTATGATGCAAACCAGTGCACAGTCGGGGGGGGAATGATTGGGAGACCATTCTAGTGCAAGCTGAAATGCTGAGGCAGAAACCCACACAGTTCATGGAGAACTGCAATAGTGGAAGGCATAGAAATTGCCTACAAAATCAAGAAGGCAGCATCATGTCAGTTTGTGGTTTGGAAGAAAATCTAAGCCTTAAAGACTAGAAACACATTTTTAAATCTAAGTTGAATATGAGAAAAATCTTAGATTCTCTTCTTTTTGACTTCATATGCAGAGAATTTTCTATTAGTAAGATTCTCAAGCCTTGCTTTCAAAGTATAGAAATAGTAACTTCTGTGTTCATCTATTTTTGTGTTAATCAAAGATCATTTAATAGATAAATTTGGTACTTCTGAAACTGGGGAAGAGGCTTTGGTAAATTCTGTGTCACCTACCAGCTAGGTGGAGAGCAGCTTACAGAGTAATTGAGTGTGCAGCCCCAGATGCAAACTGATCTGTTGCCCAGAGTTCAAAACCCTGCTAGCCTTTGTTTTCTCCAGGTAGGGGTAAGTGTGGATATCAGTGGCTAGGTTTTGTATTTTCTTTCTCAGTACTTGAACTGCTCTGGGTCCCATAGGCTCAGCTTTCAGAGACATCACAGCAGCTGGGACCTTTCCTCAGAACAGGGGCCAGATGTAGCAGATATGACTTTCTTTGCCTTCTTCAGAAGCCAGAGCTGTGCAATATGTCCTGTGGACTGTATTTTTAGTGCTGTAGGGTGGAAAAAATTTGAACCCCTTCATTTTTCCTTCTTTCCTTTTTTCCTGTTTCCTCAGTTTGAGATGTATTAGATATGTGCATGTGAGGGAGCATAAGATGACCAGGGGATCCCAGGCTTAATGAGAGGAGGGAAAGAGGAGGATATGATTTTACAAGTTTGAGGGGTGATAATTAGTTTATATATACTCCTCTGATATTTCAATATCCTAAAATACTTACTGTCCTGAGGCTCAGAACTGCTTGTGAACAGATACTCTTTTTATGCAGAGTGTGGTAAAATAATGGCATGAGTCATCTAGAGTGTTCTCTCTAATAACTAAAATTAGAAAACACTTGTGATGCTCTGTTCAATTAATGGAAGTTTGTATTCATAGTTGGTAAGATGTATAATTAACCCTTTAAAATCTGTTCTGAGCTCAGTGAAATTGGAGACAATCTGGTTTGTTATCAGACCTGCTGAAGAGAAGTCTATTTAAATGACTTGAATTTGTTAGCCGACTTGATACTAGTAGTATTAAGGTGGTTTGTGTTTTCAGAAGCATCCCTAATAGGTTAACTGTTTTACAAACTCAAGAGATCTGGAACACTCCTGAGAGGTTTTTGAACCTTTAGTACCAAATCATAGAGCAGGTGTGAGTGCTATAAATTGCTCATGCATGTCTTGAGGCAGCTCCTGTGTGATGCGCCACTGCAAGTTAACAGAGTTGGATATAGAGTTAATCCTCTGTGCTCCAGATTGTTACAGGTTCTCTGTGTATTCTTTTTTACAGCTTCATAATTTGAGCCATCCAAATTTTGGAATGTTGCTATAGAGCTATCAATTCTGTTAATATGTCTTGGCATCTTACAAACCTTCATCCATTATGCAATGATAGGATTTTCCAGATGAAAATGCTAAAGATTTGAACTTCTATTTTGAATTATTTTTTCAATTGCTTGCTCCATTTTGTTTTCCAGACTGAGTTCGGTCAAATTTCTGTATCTCCAAGTGAATTAAAAAAAACCCTATTCTTTTATATCCACACCCGATTCTTTAAAAAAGAAAGACAAAACAACCTTGTTTTACTTTATACGTTTGTCTTAAATCTACGACACCATGAAAGTTTTTGTAACGTTATTCTTTTTAGACTAAGCTATTTCGTATTTTTCAATGAATGGAGTGGTATTACTGGCAAAAGCTGCCCATCATTTTGAATTCAGTTTTCAATTTAGAATTTTTAATCCACTATGGAGTTCTCTGAAGCATGTGTAAAAAACACAGCTCAGTGTTGTGGTGAATGTCGAGAAAATTTCCACAGAGAATCCCTGCACCCTAATTTGCAACAAAAACTGATAGGGAGCATATTTGTTTAGCCTTCCTATTTGAGGATCTCATTTAGGAACTTTGCATAACCTTATCATTAGTTAAATGCCTGAGCGGTAGGGAGGGAGAAGCTGAAGCACAAGGTTATATTGTCTAAATTAAAGTGGTGGATTTGGAGCAGAGCCAAGAACGCAGCTTGAAAAACTTATTTTGAATTTTACTTTTGCAGAATGGGATATTGTCAATGCCACATTGCTTGGCCCCTGAGTCACCAATTTTTACAGAATTTAAAACAAAAGTAAATGTTTAGCTATTTTAACCGCAGGACAAACTTTCTAAATGTAAACAGAAAAGAATGAAGTGTGAATGGCAAAGCACTGTAGCTTTCTTTGTGCCTCTTCCCATTTCTTTTGATTTCTGATGTGGAAGAGGAATGAAATCTAAGATAGGTTATTTATCCTGTTTCTCTTAACCATCTCTGATCATTGCATAGCTATAAGGATGTGAAAGGTACAATCAACAGCAGAAAAAAGCATTGGAGTTACAGGGCAAAAGACTTCAAAGTAGGTCCTAGAGCAAGCCGGTAAAATAATCAATATTCAAACAAACCAAGAGATTATAGAGGGAAAGGGTCTTGAGGAGAAAGAGAGAGAATAAAAAAATTATGGTATATATTATGAAAGGGGGGAGACCCAGTGAGAACTCTTGGAATTACACCTTGTGGAAATCTGAGCACATTTGCAAGCAGGGCTTTGATGCAAGCAGGAAAGAGTAGAATTTTCTTGCCCAAATGATGAATTTTTTTTTCCATTATTAATATTAACTCTATTAGTTTTAGTTCTCTCTTTACAGCTTGGTAGACTTTCTACCTGCTTTATAAGAAAGTCAGATATATACATATTTTTTTCTTCTTGCTAAAAAAAAAAAAAAAACTTTTTAAGTACGTGTCTTGGGAGTTGTCTTTAAATTTCCTACAGAGGAAAAAGAAAGAAATGCTGAAGTCAGCAGAGCCATTGTAATAATTATTTATCTAAAAAAGGAATAAGGTTCATGTTCTGCAAACCTCCAGAGGGGCACACATAAGGGAAAAATCGTAAAGAAAAGAAAATGCATTATGATTTTTCTAAAGTCAACAGATATTGATGTGGTTTTCTTTAACCTGTTCAATTTAATTTAGACATCACGATCTTCAAAGAAGGTTCATAATTTTGGAAAGAGATCAAACTCAATAAAGAGGAATCCTAATGCACCTGTTGTTAGGCGTGGCTGGCTCTACAAGCAGGTACTCCCCACCCCCTTCCTTTTCTTTTGTAAGGTGTCTAATGTATGAAAAACAGTCATTTGTGTAAAATATAATGGCAGGAATACTAGAGCAAAGCTATAAATCGGGAGGACCTGATGCATGGTTTTTTTAATTAATTATAATTAGCTACTTATTGGATAACATTCTGATGAGTAATGACATCAGACAACTACAGAATACTGGTGTATTTTATCTGTTTCTCTCCAAAATACACAAAGGGCTTGAAAAATCTAGACAGATACTGGTGGTAAAATGATGAATTCCTCACTATGATGATCTCACTTTTTATTCTGAGATGCTTTGCAGTGAATTTCATGTGTGGAAAGCTACAATTATGGAGCTGAAGCAACTTAGTGGAATGCTCTAAAGATTCTTGCTATTATGTATGTCTCTTGGTTTATGTCAAACTAATAGAGAAATATTCAGAATGCATATTCAGCGTATAAATTAATTGAAAAATGTTACTTTTCTAAAAAATTGTATACTATGTTAATATTAAAAAGTCTGTTTTAGTGTACAAGTATGTTATTTTACTAATAAAAACATATATTTTAAGATGTATACCATTGGGTACAGTTTATATGTAAAATGATTTAAATGCTATGATGCTTGATTGTTTTTTCGTAAGAAATGAATGCTGTATATTTTCATGTTGTAGTAGTAACTGAAAGTCAACTTACTCAAGAGTTTTGCCAATCAGTATTACCCTCAGAAATCTACAGGCCTTCAGAAATGTACAGTGAAAGTCTGTGCAGGTTTCTCTTTGAAAGTAAAATAACATTGTTTTTTTGTCTCAGGATGTGCTATCTCATTGCATGTAATGCCATCCTTCTGTAGTTTTTCTACCAATTTTGAGCCCAGAATCAACTTTTTTTCTGAAGGTGTTTACTGAGAAGTTGTTATAACGTTATCACAGTCAAGAGGAAACAATGATTTGCAAATACACTGGTACAGAAAGGATTTACTTTAAAGTAGGAAAGAATTTAAAATATGGGAACCATGTCATCCCTCTGTGTGCCTCTATCTGCTATGTCTAAACAAGGCAGAAAAGACATTCCTTGAGTGTCTCATTGCCTGCGCAATTTTCCAGTTGGCCATGCAGCAACCTGTTGATATTTTGAATGACAGGATAAATGCAGTGTTACCCAACAGTTTCCCTAAAAAGTCTGTCTAAGGGATTGAGATAACTCTTTATAATGAAGAATTTGGAGTATTTTCAAATCCTGAGATTGATTTTTGTGACCAGTGTCCTTGGGGCCAGGGGTGCTGCGTTCTGATCCGCTGCTGAGTTAGTGACCGTGGCAGGGAGGTGAGGAAGCCAGTTCCCTGCTTTGTGTCTGCCTTTCCAGCTGTGAAATAGGAGTTGACTGCTATAGACAGTACTTCCAGACTTCATTAGTGTTTGTTAAATGACTTTGAAGTCCTCAGAAGTAAGGTGCTATAAAGTGCCCAGTTATCCTATTTATGAAAACTTTGGCAGCAAAGGTTTTTTTTTTGTTTTTTTTTTTAGCTTTTTCTGAATACTTTTTCCTATCTAATGTTTGCTTTCCCCTTTATTCTCCCTCTTTCAGCTCCTTGCCCCACCCCAAGAAGAGCAGGGCTTGAAATAAGAGGCTAAAAATTATGCTGACTTTTCTCAAAAGAAAAAAGAAAAAAAGAAAAAAATACTTTTAGTTGAGCATATGCAAAGCTCCAAATTTCATTATAGAATCTCTCTTCTTGGTTGTCACAAAAACCTATTCACTACAAGAATATTGATAATTCACACATACCTTTCTTCTCGGAACAGATTAACATATTTATTAAATCTAATTCTACCAGGATGTGCACGCTGCAGTGCTTCAGCTTATTTACACTGCAGTAGTGGTGGCAGTCCTTCATTCTGAGCTGTGCAGTGCAAATTGGTTATAAACATAAAAGAAAATGAAATTGCTTTAGGAATAAACTTTATGTGGGAAAGAAATTTGTTTCAGATATGAGTGCTAGTAGAGGATGAAGTTCAGCAGATAGTTTCCTCAGAAAGCAACAAAGAAGGATTTTTTTTTTTAAGTTTCACCTTATTCATTTCCTTTTAAAAATGTGTATGTAATTTTACTATTTACTGTAAAATGTAGTCTCTAGCTTGTTAAAATAATGGGCTCTCATTTAATTCTTAAATTATGTTAACTTCAGGCCTCCTGGATTATCACCTTGGTGTTCAGTAACAGATCTGTGATGAGAAATCAGAGATACTTAAAATGAGCACTTAGCCTGGAAAATGAACAACTAGCACAATGCCACCGTTATGTAGTACACAGTTTACTTTATGACCTGTTTACTCTTAAAAGCCTGAAAGTTCTTATTTGATCACTTTGACTAATACAGGACAGTACTGGGATGAAGCTGTGGAAGAAACGGTGGTTTGTGCTCTCGGATCTGTGTCTCTTCTATTACAGAGGTAAGCTTCATTCGGGACAGGTTTGTTAATTTTACGGGAAGCATAAAAAATGAAGACTTCATTAAAATGAAGTCTGTAAGAGCCCTAATATAACTTTAGATTTTTATTTTCATTATAATTTAAAGTCTTTTAAAATAAATTTTGACCCTCTACTTGAATAGAGGGTGAAAGAAGCTGTTGCTTAACTTGATGGATAAAACAGTGGTGTAGCTGTCCATATCCTGGCCTGGTATATATATCTTTTTCTCTTCCTTTCTTAGTTAGTGATTTCACATAATTGCTTCCTGCCTTTCAGGTATGCTCAAAGGGCGAATCTCATCACAGCCACCTCTTTAATACATTCATATTCCGGGTTGTAGTTTTTTCACTACTTCTGTTATGAAGTATATAGGCCAAGTTAAATCTAACTTCTCATGCAAATTAAGTAACTGAAAAGGGAATATGAAAGGGATAGTGAAGGAGGACTGAAACTCTGACTTTGGACAGATAGAGAGGATATATGTGCCTTTGGGGAATATAACTGTTCGTGAGCACTTGTTAAGTGAAATGTTGTCCAGTTCCATATGAGTAGATGTCTCTGCTGTATTTGGAACAAAAAAAGAAATCTGCTAGTACTTTTATGTAGCTACATCAGACTTACCTTAATGGGGAAATGTAGCTGCTTTTAATTCTAGTCTGGAGATCTGTATGTTAGAAAAGTGATCTCTTCACTGTGACAGATTATTAACTGCAGTACTCCTGAGAGGATAAACAAATGGGATTTGTGCATATGGAAATTCACTCAATCCTGAAATAAGTGGTACAGTAGTAATTGTTTAATGAGGACTAAGAGCAAAACATGTGGAAGTGAACAGTAAAAGCCATCTGCAGCCTTACGAGGGATATATGGGTAAGAAAGTGTTTCAGTTTGGGATGAGAGTTATTTGAATTGGTATAAGTAGTGTTGATGCTGATAATGCTGCAAGCAGTGACTGATGAAATTAAAATGCTGTTCTGTTAAAAGTACAGCATGTCTCTATGGTAATCAAGACAAATCAGGCCATGAAACATAAAAGCTCTGTCTTTGTAACTGTTTATTAGTTTATAAATTCCAAATCATTGGAATATAATCATTAGGATTTAATTCTTTACCCGAAAAAGTAGATGTTGTTGGCTAAACCACTGCTGAGTCAAACCTGGGCTGTAATTTCAGTCGTGGAGACATTGGTTGTGCTATAATTATACTGTATTTAGTTAAGTAGTCGTTTCATATTGTGTGGTTTCTCTTGCAGGATTTTCTTATTTTAAGCAAGTCTTTAAGCTTTCCCTTCCAAAGGAAATGCTGCATTATGGTTGTGTTAAGACCAGATTAAACTGACCCAAAGAACTGCACATGAAATATCTCACAAAAACAAAGCAAACATCAAAAATAAAATAAATTCAGGCAGCTCCATAATCTTAATTTTTCCTGTGCTGTATTTTAAAGTGTGCCAAATAAGCTGAAATACAAGCAGAATAGTCTAATTGTTCATGATAAACTTAATGTTTAGCTATCATTCTCTTACTAGGAAGTAGTTAAAGCTGATAAATTGGAATTAAACAGATGCATAGCAGTAGTCTTAAAGTCTTAAAGGTATTGGAAATGACTATGGAAGTATAACAAGCCTGCATTCTAAACCCTGTGCTTTAAAGTTTGTGTGTTAGGTTAATTCAGTCTGGCTCAGATATTGAAAAGGGGGAGCAATGCACTTACTCCTAGGATGCACTATTTCTGGTTGCCTAATTGTTTAAAAAAAGTCACTCAATCTTATTGAACTTGTACAATTGGTGTCACAGTGAGAGCAGCTAATGCCTAAATCTATTTTATAGATAAAAAGAAAAATTATTTCACTGTATTTTTTCGGAGCTTAGAGCATACTGTTTATCTGTTTCACTGAAGGATATAAAAGACTTCCTGCTTTCATGCAAAATGGTTATTGTTGCAACAAATAAAAGATCTTAGCACTAGAACAAAGATCTGCCATTTTCTTCCTGTATTATTCATATACTGCATACAAGTAAAGATGGGTACAGGGGCAATGCAATGTGTAGATAAAAGCTAATCTGATGGGAAACAGATTTTAAAAAGCTGGAAGCGGAATGTAGCAGTATGCCTTTAACAAAGCCCAAAGTCCTCCAGACATGCAGCTGCTCAATGGAAAATGTTTAATGCTTTTATATGGTGCTAGTGAGTGCGACTTACTCAGAAACAAACAGGGCAAAGTGTAATCTAGCAGGAGAGGAAAATGTTTCCCAAACCTGCAGTCCAAATAAAGTAAGAAACCCCAAATTTGTTATGTATTCTGGGACAGGGGAAAAAATGCTGTGTTTATCAGAGTCAATATTGGAGGGGGGAGGAGAGGTGGTTTCAAGCATGCCTGTTAGTAGACAGTTGAGTACCTGAAACTAAATCCAACCCCTTCATTTCTTTGCTACCTTTAAATCAGAATACTTGCATACTCACAGTTCTCCAGTTAACTAGCTAGCCTAGAAAGCATAACTTTTACATCTAGCATATCATGTGATGCTAATATAGCTGAGAAGAGCTTTTCCTGCATAAATAACTGCAATGAAAAAATGTGGCTTTTTGGAATTCAGTGGTCTGAACAAGAACCAGGGAAATCCACATATATGATATAGTCTTTTTGTGGCGTTTATATGTATTTTTCTGTAGTTTATTTAACTGTAGCAGTATAAATTTTCTGTGCTTGAAATTTTGGAGTATCTATTTTTCATGTTAATTACATAGATATAGTCATTTATTGTGAGCAATATCTTGAACTAAGAGAATGTTTGGAGCAGTCTCATAAAATATTGGTTGTGAATAGAAGTTGTGTGTTTGGAATACAATTAAGATTGACTTTGTGAATTGCATCCAGTTATCCCTTATTAAAAGCGTAATTGGATTTAAAAGCTGGTTGTAACTTCCAATTAAAATATTAATTTATTATTTTTATGTATCATTCTAAAATTGTAGGTAAAACAATTTTGGGGGAAATACTACTTTTGTTGCAAATGATCTAGAACATATACACATTCTCACAAATGGAATGTAATTATTGACTGTGCTCTGTTGTCAAAGGGAATTAAAACCAACTCTTGGCTTAATATGCCTGACATCAATCAACAAGTGGAAGGATATGCAAATTGTCTCCAAGGCCAGCAATTAGAAACAGTATTTTAAAATACTTCTGCTCTCATAGGTATTTGTAATTTTTTACTGACTAGACAAAAGATAGCAGGTATTGTTCTTGTCACTGAATTAGAAGCTTGACCCATCTTCCTAGTTTTGAAGTCATCTGCAGATAAGCACTGATCCATGGAAAAACTATAGGTGAAGCTATTCATGGTGATTTCCATAAGGTAGTGGATTCTGTAAGACAGCTCGCATAAACTTTTACATCATGGGCACTTTGAGTGGTGGTTTTTTTGTTTGTTTGTTTTTGTTTGTTTGTTTTTTTAATACTTGTCCATCTCAGGAAAAGGTTGAAGATGGCCATATTCAGGTCACCTAGATTTCACTAGGCTTAGTAGGTTGCAGGTGTGGGAATGGCTTTGGCTTTAGGTCCTTTTCACGGGTTTCTGGCCAACAGGAAAGTGTGGACTCATTAGATTTAGACAGAACTTACAGTATTTGAATATAACTAACTATTGATCCTTTTTTTTTTTTTGTATTGATATTTTAAATATTGGTAACCTTAAGCAAAATCAAGTAAATTTAAACATATGATAAATTAGGGCAGATAAGAACCAAAAATGTCCCCTGCTTAAAGTCCTTTTTGATGAATGTATTCCTATTTACTTCATAAAACAAAGAAAAACTTAATCCTAAAGTATAATATATAGAAAATGGTTTATTTTGTTAGAAATATATATTTGAACAGTAATGAAACACTTCTTCATATCCAGTTTACTATATCGGCTGCATAAAGTGTTTGAGAAGAATTGACTCTTATGACCAAATGGATGCCAGTGGAGGGCACCTTTTTGTATTGATGCAACCAGTATCAGCGTATTCAGTATTCATATCATATGTGTCTTCTGCAAGTTTCTCAACTTTTATTTTTCTCCATTAGTCAAAATATCTCCATTCTGCATTCAGAAATATCAGTGACTCCATAGTTATTTATTTTAAGAAATGCAGTTGAAGTTGGATTAAAATCTGATTTTTCCACAGCAGTAACTGAATTTAGTATGAGGCTTCAGAGGAGAATTCTTGTATTTGTTTAGTAAAATATTTATTGTGGTTCCCAGAGGAAACGTTTAGAAATGCTTCCTCTGACTGGTAGATCTCCTGTGGTTTCCTAGCAAGAAATACTGGTCTGACTAGTGTGAACCACTTCCAGAAAAGGCTCTGGAGATGGCAGAATCAAATTCCCTCGCAGTATCTGCTGTCATTGATGGATTTATCAAAGCGGATGGGCTAATGATGTGGTAAACTCTTCTCCTGACCTCCCTCTCAGCCCACTGCACAATATACATGAGTGTGTGCTGCTCACAGGCTTTCACACTGTTCCACCCTCCCTTGCTCTCCCATGTGTGCCATGGTTTCTGTGGCCTGTGGTGGCAGGGAGGGGTGGCATGACCCCTACGCTGACCGCGCTCATCCCTGGCTCTACGCAGGTACCTGCCTAACATATCGGTCTGGCTTGGTGATTCTGTAATGCATTTTCTTCTAAGGTAAACTCACTCTATTCTTCTCTTGTGTCATGTAAAAAATAAATAAATAAATAAGCAAACAATTTTGGATACTCTTCATGTTTTGTTAAATACAGGTTTTCAGGTAAAAGTGTCTGAATGGGTATTTCATCTATCAAAATACTTTGTTTCTCTAATCAAAGATTATGTATTTATAGATGAGAAAGAAGAAGGAATATTGGGTAGCATACTTCTACCCAGTTTTCAGATATCCGTTCTTTCTCCTGAGGACCATATTAACCGCAAATATGCTTTTAAGGTGAGGGAATCCAATTTTTCAGTTTAATTTTATATCTGAAAGTACAATAGCCTAGTGATCAGAACTTGTTTTACTGAGTTATTATGCAAAATAGGGTTGACAAACAACTTCTGAAGTTGATTTTTGCATAATACTGTAGCAAAGGATTCAAGTATTTAGTCTGATGTAAATACAAGCATCATTATTAGAATAAGAAAAAGGGTGGATATTGTAATATTGTTTATTACTAGCCTTTTATTTGTAGTTCGTGAGCCTTAAATAGCATTTGGTGTTTTGGAATTGTGAAATGCATCCACAGCTAGATTTATGTCACTAATGAAGGGTATGTAGTTATTTAGATACCAGTTATCTTTATATATAAATAAAATATGATATTTTTGTCACGTAAATCACAATATTTCATGAATCATTGTTAGGATGTTTCACAGCTAATTTTTAACCATGTTATAAATCAGGTGTTATGAATCAATCTACTACATATTCTCTCCTGACCTTTTTTTGTTTGTTTGTTTGCTTTATGAGCTGCTTTTGGCTATTCTTAATGCCTGCTAAGCTGCACATCATTTATTTACAGTGGTAAGTACAAATTAAAACTTACTGTGTCATTCAGACTGTGAAAATCTTTACCAAAGCATGTTATTTATGTTCATTTATGTTCACTTATATTAATGAATAATCAAGATTTTTTTAAATAATTCAAAGAAATGCAAGGACTCTTAATCATGTATATTAATGAAGAAGCAGCTATGATTGAAAATTTTAAGCAATTACTTTGTAAATGAGAATGCATTAAAAGAGGAACATAACTGTGAAATACTTCTTCCAATATTTTTTATGATAATATTATATTCAGAAATCTTATTAAATAATGTTACTATTTGTTCTATTTTTTTATTTGCCTCTTTTCTTTTACAGAATCTTATATTTTTATTGCTATGACCATGTCATTTCCAATCAGGCAGCTCATCCAAACATGAGGACCTATTATTTCTGCACAGATACAGGGAAGGAAATGGAGTTGTGGATGAAAGCCATGACAGATGCAGCACTTGTGCAGACAGAGCCTGTGAAAAGGTAATATGGATTGGCAAACCAGTGGAACAATGTATTTCTTTCTCATATTTGATTTGATTTATTTGAATGAAAGGGTATGCCTTAAAATAGAATGTAAATCCACTGGAGTAATTCCTTCTTACATTTAAGGACCCCTGCCAATTTAACAGTACAGGATAAAACTTTGGACTAGTAAAAATAATCTAAGTTCTGTTTTGACTATAGATGTATTAAGAGTAAGGGGTTAGAATAAGTAAAACTGACTAGTTCATTTAGCCAGTGGCATCCAAAGAAGTGAAATGGTAAGTACTACCTGGAGCATGTTGACCTCCTCTACCCCTCTGACTGAACAGCAATAGCAGTTTAACTCCTGGTAGTCTTTGGCTTACGCCTGTTTTAGGTGCCAAAGTCACAGCCACAGATTCTGGCTAATTTAATTGAACAGTTGCACCTTCTAAGGACTGCTTAACAATTGACACTTAGGTGATCTAGAACCTTATCTTTTATGTGTGTATGTTTTGGCAAAGAAAAGGAAGTTATCACTGGAAGCCCTGTGTTTTCAGAAGCTGAATATTACCTGATGTGGTTTAACGAGTACATTTTTTTTTTTCCTCTGAATGTGGAACCCTTGGTTCAGCTCCATAGTATCTATGGTAGGAACCTTATCAGTTGAAAATTTAAAGCTCCTCACTTCTGATGGCACAGAAATTAGTGCTGATGGCTGCTGTTTATTGTTCTGCTTTTGCACTCTCTTAGTTCTTGCTACACTGGTGCTAAATGATGGCAGCAATGGTGAGAAATTTCAAGTAAAAACAGGTACCAAAGAAGGAAGAGGTACAGTTTTTGCAGAAAGGTGAACACATGAAACTTGTTTAAAATACAAGGAATCTTTTTCCAGTGCAAGTCATTTCTGTTAACTTGTTTCTGGCATTTCTGCATCCTGTGTTCTGGTATGGTGCTGCCAGAAGTATAAAATGGACCGCAGAATGATTAGACATATTCACCTTACATGTTTTAATATTTTTGTGAGTTTTCAGTCAAACGTAATGTAATCTTTACTTATGCCAATGTGCATAACATTCAGAAGGATAACACTAAAACTAGCAACACTTCTAAATTTGTATCTGTGCACCCTTTTAGTAACTAATCTTAAACAAAAAGTTGAAATCTTAGCTTTCTATTCTAATACCCTGCTCTGTGTGTGTGTGTGTGTATATATATACATGTATATATAATAGTACATGAAGTATTTCATTCTTTGCATCGGACAGCACACTGAAATAGATTAATAGAAAAAACAATGTTCTCTGTACTTTGGGAAAATAAAAAGCATGTCCTTCAAGCTGTCATTTGACGTGTTTGTTTGTTTTTCCCCCTAAAAAGAATCCTGAAAATAAATAAAAGATTTCAGCTTGTAGAAAGGATGAGTGGTAGGCCCAATTTCCATCATAAAGTTGGATATGATTAGGTATGGTTTCATATGAAGACAAGATGTTCTTAATCTCCAGTAACCCTCTTCTTGTTTTAGGGAACAACACATGATGTGGGGAAAGGATGAGCAGAGAGTGAGATAGAGCACAAATAGATACTTCCGTACCAGTTTCACTTTAATTTCTCCATGGAGAACTTTTAAAAGAGATTACACTTAAAATAATGAGGTTACCTTAACAGAATAAAACTCTCATCTAGGCTAGTCAATAATAAACTTCTTTTGAAAAAGCTATGTTGGGTTGCACTGTGAGTGCATTGTAAATAGCTAGGGTACCTTACAGATGAAGAAATGATTTTTGTTTAAAGTTAAGTGGGTCTGATTTGGTTTAATCGTGATTTATACAAGCGCTTCTTAGGGGAGTGATATTTAAGTGGGTCATGCTGAATCTTTTTGAACTAGTGAAAGGACCTTCATTGGTTAAAAAGAATCATTGGGTATGTGCAGTACTGTAAAGATTGAACATTTGAAGAGGACATGTTTTCTTTATAGTGGGGGAGGAAAAAAAATCAGAGTGTAAAACAATATCTCTCTTTGACCGAACCTCCTTAGTAAGTCTCTTCATAGTCTCTCATGTAATAGACAATGTTCTATAGAAGGTATTTAGTAAGCTTGAATATATAAATAAATATTATATAATTGTGATATTTATTTTAACATAAGCAGCAATCCAAAATGAAATTTTAATGTGAATAGTCACTCTTTCATTGGGTTCATTAATATAGAAGTAAGGTCACGTTTGCTGCCTCACAGGATATCAAGATATTTACTAAGCTCTGACTGACTTTTGGTCCAGCTTTGCAGGATAGTCTTGCTTTCTAGGCCGCGCTTCCACAATTGCTTTTAACATGCCCAAAGTGCAGTCTGTTGCCATTAGGGGTAGCCCAGCCTCCCCAAATGCTTGGCTATGCGTTGCCAACTCCTTCTTTCAGCAGAAGTGCCCATTCCAGGACTGACTTCTGACTGTTTCAGGTATCTGACAGCGTGTAGCCAAAAGGTGAGGGTTTTCTATATAACTGAGCTTATCTAGCACCTCATCCACCTACACGCTCTTGCCACCTGCCTTGCATTGGTGCTGGTGCTTATATCTCCCTTTGGCGAAGCCCACTAAACTAGTACAAAAGCTCTTAGCAGAAAAATCAGTCGTTTTCTGCCTGATTATCAGGCTGAACTGGCTTACCAGCAGTCAAAACAAGTGTCAGAGACAAGAAAAGCAACTGTATAGCACGAACCTATCGTTTTAATTCAGGACAAAAAACCCCCAACCAACCAACCCCCAAAAAGCAGAACAAAACAAAAACAACTTGGCCCCTTTGAAGAGTTTAGTATTCTTGAAATAATTACTTGAGAGAAGATACATTTCAAGACCAGTGGAGTCTCTTAGACTTTCGTGTCTATTAGCTATAATGAAGAAAAAATCCCTCAGACATCTGTTTCTAAAGAATCCATCTTTTGGCTATCATACCAGTCCTTAAAATGAACCATTTAGCAGGATATGATCTTATCCAGAAGAAATACTCTTTATTCCCTGTAAAAATCTGTTAAGTATTAAGCATTGTATTACCTCATTTCTGAGTAACCTAAAGTTTGGCACGCGAGTAGCTTTCAGGATAAATGGTTTTGGATGAATCAAATTCAGCTGGTGCCTTTTTTTCTCAATGCTATTTTTTTAGAGGTTCTAATATAATATTGAATACAGCTTTCCAACAGACCAATTATTTGAGATACTATAGCTAGTGTTTTTAAGAGAATTTACTCTCTTAAATATTTATGCAGACTGATGTTGAGTGACTTGTATGTGCTTTTTAATATGAATTGCCCAATGATAAATCAGACTATTTACAGTATAGTTCCTTAAATCTGGAAGTTAAGAGACTTCTGTGCCGATGGTACTCTGAAAATCTAAACCCAACAGTCTGTCAAATTGCATGATTCAAGTTTAAATAATTTCAGAGGCAGAATCTATATCTTCATTTTTCTGAGGATGAGAGTTCCTTAGAAGGAAAAAAGATAAAAGGAATATTTAAAACATTAAGTGCTTTTTTGCTGTGTTTTCCATAAAATATTCTCACTTTCCATATGTAAAGAGCCACATAATACAGAAATGAGAGATTGAGATGAGAAAATAAAAATGTAACCRTTTCTTTTAGAATTGATCTTGAATTCTTAGCAGCTTGCAGTGGAAAAACTCCCTTCTGATGTATAACTGAAGGAAGGACAGCTATGCCATATTTTGTCCCATGAACTTAACTATAATTACTGCTTTCTAAGCATTTTTATTTTACCTAGATAGTAGTTTCAGGTTTAATAATGTCCTGAGGGGATCTATCAAAATAATTAAACCCGAATACTTTAATCAGTCAGGAACTACTTAAGCTTATCACTCAAAGTATGATCTCAGGCAACCTCTCTAGATTAGCAAAGCATCTTATTCATTCCATGTTGTATCCCCACAGGCTGTAGTGGAGTTGTATCTATGTGTAGTGATTGTTTGCTTGTATTTATAGATGCTAATATCCACCAACACTGTGATTTATCAGTTCTACCCTGAATGCAGGCTGATTTCTCTACTCCCCCATGTTTAAGGGCATGATTTTTCTGTCCTTTTAATGGCAGCTGTGTGTGCTTCAGAGAAGTTGTTTCTTGTTCTTGTTTCTAAAAACACTTGTCAGCATAATGACATCCACAGTGAGGGTTTTACCAACATTGCTGTATTTGAACAGATGTGTTTTTCTTTTCTCGTGCCTCTACCTGGCTTTGTTATGTCACTAGTGATACAATTCTCATGTCTGTCTGATACTTAATTATGTTAAAAAAAAAAAAAATCATTTATATATTTTAAACAGTTGAAAACAGTATTTTCCTTTATTACTGTTCCAAAGGTATTTTTCCTGGTTTGTTGTTGAAACCTATAAATGGTATTCAATGTGTACTGAAACACATCTTTGTTCTACGTTTGTTTCTTTTCTGTCTTCTCTCTCTCTCATCTTTAAAATACCGTGCAAGTCTTGGTGAAGATGTCCTCAAGAGCATGGTTTTATATTTCTTACACTTACTTACTAGTTTCTGATAATTCTTTCCCATTTGGAACCTTTGCTGTTGAGTGAGATCTTTTGCTGACACTGAGTTGACAGAGTTAATCCATGGAGTTAAAGGAGAGCCCAGGAGTCTATTTATATCAATCTGGGTGTCAGTCATTCACTCATTACAGCATCAAACAGAACATCAAATATAAATGCTTGGCTCTGCTGTGTATAAAGCATACCAGAGTAACTAGTGATAAAGCATAGAGATCCCATGCAGAAACAACTGTGTGTGTGTTTTTTGTTTTTTAATTAAGATCTACAGAGGGAAATATGATATTGTGGATAGAACACTGTGCTCAGTCTTGAATTTGCCACTTAGCTGATGAATGTCCTTAGAGGAACCACTCTCCGTCTCTGCACCACAGTGTCTCCATCTGTAAAATGGCAACAGTTTCTCTGCCATGAAACACTTATTTAAAAAGTGCTGTATAAGGGTGGTACTATTTAAGGGATGTACATATTAAAAAAACAAAAAATAAATAAAAGCCTGTGTGCAGGATTGTTTCCAAGGTAGTCCTTATTTATTTCTAAACTCTAGAGTGCTGACTGGGAGCTGAAATTTTTAACACTTTTTTTTGGTAGACAATTGTGAGAAATTTAGTTTTTCTATCCACTTTTCTTTCTTTGGAAAATTCCTTTAGTGTATGATAAACCACTGGGTAGTACAGTTTTGAAGTAGAGGGAGGAGATGAGCCAATTTTTTGTGTACCTTTGAAAAGTAACCCAGGCAGAAATGCTTGGGTCTTTGGAACATTCTTAAAGTCTTGAAAAAACACTTTTAAAGTGCAGTAGGAGACTAGCATAGTATTTCTTTGCTGATACCTGGGAGTGATGGAAAAGATGATGTGAGGATAGCAGCCTTGTCATGTGTGAGCCTCTCTCCCTCCCGGCAAAAGCCCCAGTAAAAATGCACTCCACATTAAGGGTTTTTTTTCTCTAAAAATTACTGTGGGCAGAAATATTGCCCTCTCCTTTCTATTGGCAGAATATATCTGATGTATCTGACCTCTGTATTTAATAGTACCATACAAGAAAAACCATACTGTGTTTAAAAAATAATGCTGATGCATGTAACCAAGGATATGCACGTTAGATTAGTGATTTGAATGTTTTTGTGTACACTTCATTTGATGTGCATATGCACTTTTATGTCAGCAGCTCAGGAATAATATGGAAGAAGCTAGAGGAAAAGGGCTGTTTTGAACAACTCACAATAACAGAGTGAATTTTGGAAGACTTTTATCTTGTGGTCAAGTATCATGCGTACATTGGGACCATCATGCTAAGGTTACAACTATGTCAGGAAGAGGCAGGGGAGAAAAATCACTCCCCTATTGACACACACAGTATGGGTGCTTTGTACCAACTGACCTAGTGTAGGCAGCAAATGTGGCTATTTTGCTGTGTCTGATAGATATTTTTGCAATAGTGCAGCTTCCTTCAAACACCAGATGCAGGAGATGGACTTGTCAGGTCAGCGGGAGGCTCTTGATTCATAACAGCAAACTCTTAGCAACAGAGTAGGGTGGTGATGGGAGATGCAGTTAAAAGTATCCAGACTTATTAGCAATGGGTAGTACTTTATGGAGACCTTACAGTCTTCAGGCCTTTACATATTTATTGGGGTTCTGTCCCAAATAACTAAGTTGTTGGGAATTTATGTCTTAAATAATTTCTTGGGGAAATGCAGATGTGTTGGATGTTTAGGCCTCACGTTCAAGGCTGGGTAAGCAAAAATGCATACCTTTACATATGCAGTTGCTCTGCTTGGAAATAGAGTATTTTTCAGTGAAGTGGTCATTCTTGTGCTCCTGGTCATTTGTTTACCTGGTGGCCTTTTGCACGCATAGACTAGGCACTGGAACTGGACACAATTATAAAGATAAATAATGTATTTGCAAAACAAATGCAAAACAGTTTGAAAGCTTAATTTGACGTCACCTTAAACTGCATTAGATTTGTTCTTAGTTTTGATTTATACACATGTAATCTTTAAAAAACTTTATCTTTTCTTTTTTCCTCATAACCCCAAACATGTTGATCAAAACATTTCAGGGATTTTTGTTTACTTTTCTATCACCATCTGAACTGGATGTTCAGATCATGTCCCAGTGCTGAAAAAGGTACAGCTTCTTAACATTTTGAAATTTCAAAAGGAAGGTAGCTAATAGAACTACATACAGTGACTACTTGTGTAAGTACTGTGCAACAGTATCTGTTCTAAATATGTGTCATTATTTTTGTGGCACAGTTCCCCTAGTCAGCAGCTATTTTCCCCTGTAAAATTAGGGAAGCCACAGTTATTTTCCGCAAAATGTAGAGCAGCCAAAGTGATAACATACCAGAGAAACCTAACTGATGCCAGTGACCATGAAAAGTTGTTGTGGGTTTTTGTTTTTTGTTTTGTTTTAAGGAGCTCGTTATATGTTAAATGCGGTAATTTTGTGAATCACAGGCTATTCAGCAACATAATGTGCTACCATTTTTAAAGACTGTTTTAAAAATGGTCTGAATTTCAGGCTGTTGACATCTGGAAGCTTTGACTCTTGAAGAGTCACTGAATTTTCTGTTTAAATATCCAGCCCTTTGGGAACTGAACATCCACTTTTCTGGACTCTGTCTTTATTTCCTCTTGTTTAGTGCACATTTACTGACAGGGGTTAATTTGAAGCTAGCTTAAAAAATTTCTTTTATGTTATACTTTTAAAATAGCAAAGAAATAGAGAAGCATAACAAAAAATCTGACATTGATTATTGTGAAAGTGTGTCCTGGATTTTTCTCTCAAAGACAAGATGTTAGTTTAAAATACTTGGGCGGTGACCCCTGAAACAACCCTGTAAACACAAAAGGATTCACTTTTTTTTTTTTAATGCATGTTTTGTTGATGTTACAGCTTGTCATATATTCCTTTCTAGAGTAGAGAAGCTAAGCACTGAAAACACACCACCTCAAGAGGCAAATAATATTTCAAACCACCGGGTGCTAATTAAGCCAGAGACACAAAATAACCAGAAAAACAAAGAGGTAAACAAAAATGAAGAGAAGAAGGCTTTGGAGGCTGAAAAATATGGATTCCAGAAAGTTGGGCAAGACAAACCATTAACAAAAATTAACAGCGTAAAGCAAAATCCTTTGGGGTCAGAATACAGGACCTTACTCACCAGCACAGTTCAGGCTGGACACTTCAGGCCAGTTCATTTAAACGGGTCTGAAAATAAAGCTGTTGGCGTTGGCCTGGCAGACACGGGAGATGGAGGTCAGCACAACGCAATTCAGTCGCATATGGAGTCGGAGCGAGTCATGCAGAGAACCAATTCAATGCTGCAGCTGGAACAGTGGATTAAAATACAAAGAGGAAAAGGGCAAGAAGAGGAAACAAGAGGGTAAGTACTATGTAATTATTTTGTAGCTAGGCTTTCTACTAAACAGTGCTTACACTTGCATCCTGGCTAGCTCCTTTACATTTTATTGGTCTATATCGCATGAATATATAATTCATTGCTCTCTAAGAATTGCCTATTCAGAACAGATCAGATCCATTAAAGTTTCTTATTTTATTAACATTGACTGATTACTAACAAAGTTTAATTTGTTAGTAACTTCTTTATTAAGTAAATAAAACTGGCCAGAAACCCCTTTCAGATGTTAAAAATTTCTCTATCCTAGCAGAGTGAAGGGGTCATCAGTCATAAAATTCCTTTTCCTCCTAAAATCTGGTCTTGAAATTGCTCTATCTCTGTGTTTTTATATACAAGATCTTGTAACAGAATTTTATCTAAAATTCTTCAAAAATTATTCTAGGCAGCTTTTTAAGCTTAAATAAGCTTTAATTGAAGAGAGAGAGAAGCTTTACCTACAAGTAAGTTATATAAATTTATCTAACCTGATGCTTAAAGCTTTTTTTCTCCTGAAAGTAAACATATCCCACTTCTAATATTGAATTCTAGCGCTTATTTATGAAGCTTTGAAATTGTGCATGAATGATTGACAGTACTTAATCTTATGCCCATAGCAGTTTTTCTGTTTGACAATGTAGGGACATTGCTTCCAGCCTAGCTTACAGACAAGCAGCTCTACTGGTCAAACATAAAAGTTTATAATATTCCATTAGATGGAAATGATGTGGCTGGTATCACAGGAGATATTTTGAAGAGTTGAGATCTAGGGACTTCACCTGTAGGTGGATGGCAGAGCAGAGATTAAGACCTACTCAAATTCAGAAGAGCTGCTTTCCTGAAATGTTAAAATAGGGGAGTGGTGTTTGTTTTGTGTTTTGCAAAGCTGCAACAATTTACATTGTTCTGCCTTATGCTTGCCAAAATTGGTTGAAAGTTTCCCTATTGCCTTCATTAAATATAATTAGGAATTGTTAAACTGGTGTTTCATGAAGTAGACAGCTTGATCAAGTTTGAATTTGCACTGCAGAGAGCAACTTCCATACCCTGACGTCTGTGTATTTTGTATGCTTGGGTAATGAGAACAGAAAGCTCTTTGATGCAATTAGATATCTTAAATTGGACTGTAAAACTTGCATTCAAACACTAGAAATGTGAATAGCTGTGCTGTTTTTCAGCTGCGGACATTACAACCTTGAGTCTTTATCCCTCTCCCACCTTCCATTTTGATGACTCTTACCACAACTCTGTTGTGCTGGCTGTATTTTAAAACACACTGATTTCACTGTGAGAATTGGATTGTGGGAAATGCTATTAACAATATGTTACTATTCAGAAGTATTTTATTTTTGGTTATAGAGAATATTTATTGTTTAACTATGGGTGGCAGCGATTACACAAAAAGTATACTTAGAACTGCAATTCCACATAAAACTAACAAACTAATTGCCCTTGTGCCGTCTTCCTAGTTCTGATGTGTGGAACTGGCATTGAATAATTATCAGAATTTCTAATGTGTAATGGTGTCTTTAAAATGTGGTTTCATTTAAATTTTAAATTTTGATTTTGTTCAGATTGCCAGATTCTGACTGGAGACAGAAATTTAAGTAGAATTGAAGTTGGCGACTGAGAGTAGAAAGAAGCTCCAGTTTGTGTTGAAAGCTTAAGGTTTGGAGGAAAAGGGGCTAGTAAGATAGTTTTTTAGTAAGGCCTGTTAAATTTGTGACTTCTATTTTTGAGAAAAGTACTCTCTGCTTACTGCCACAAAGATGCTTTCCAAAACATCTCTCTCAGACTTGTACTGTGTTAGAGGAGTCCTTGAGAACCAAACTGGACCTCTGTGATGTGTGAGACTGAAAAAAAATTAGGACTTTAAGTATACTAAAATGTTAAAAGACAGAGGCTCAGTTAAATAATTATTTATGAAATAGCAGCTGCTCGTCACCCTCAGTCTGGAGTGAAAATGGTTCATGGTAAAAAATACTATTTTTTTAGAGGAGAGGCTGACTCCTTAGCTGTTTCTGACTGCATCCTAAATTAATGATGGTAACATGGATTTTAATTTTTGAAGCTATTATCTGCCACTTCTGTGGGAATAGATGTCTAGTTTTGCAAGAACAATGTGACTAAGAGGAACTGATGCTTTAAGGAAGACAAGCCTTGCACACTTTGTAAACCACAAATACAGTATTCTGCTTTAGTGTCCTTTTACTGAATTGATTTTGCATCAATGGGTTATGAGTAAATATCTTCACCCATGCCCGTATGAGCTTCTTCCTAGAGTAACTGCCGTATTTGTGGCAACAGGGTTTCATCTTCTCTCTGCCTCGTGTGTGAATCAAGCACAGGGTGAGTCCTGTATTCTGGGCCAGCTGGCATTTACGTTCTTCAGGACAAAGAAATATTTTGAGGATTCGCCCTGAGGGTGCCATAACCTTGCAGAGCTGAGCCCCCAGAGGTGGTGCAGCAAGCCGGCTCCTCAGCTAGGCCGACTGGCGCGCCATGGCAGATGCTGCTGCCCAGTAGTAACGCTCTGGAGACTACCTCTAAAGGTGTTTTGAATGAGTCTATAAACTCATGTGGAAGCCTTCTTTTCATACAGAAACGTTTGGAGGGAGTTGTTATGATGGCATTTGCAGAAACGTTTTGCAGCCTGGTGGTCTGCATGACTGTCGTAGCCTCCTTTTTGCAAGGAAGGCGGTCAAAAGTTGGAACGCTGTCTAGAGTTGTTTTTTTTGGATTTGATTAAAATAAGGTGTACAAATATCAACAGGACTTTGGTGAATCTTTTATCAAATGATGTAAAACAAGGCTTAATATTGATGTGATTGGGCTTTCTACAGTTTTCGTAGTCTAAAAGATGGAAATATCTTCATAAATGCCCTAGAACATAAGGAATTGCAAGGAGAATTTAAATTGCTATCTGCATATTGAGACCCTCAAGCAGCTTTCCTCTGAGTTGCCTGGGATTTTTAAAGAAGGCAACAGGATTACAGCGACCATTAATTAATAAAATGGGAGAGGAGTGTCAGTGAGAGAGGTATATCGAACTACTGGATTTCTTCATGAAAATCTCAAACTTCACCATAGCCATTTGTAAATAGCTCAAATAGTATTTTGAAAGTTAGAAATTGAACCCCAAAGTGTCTTGGTTGTTTGTTTATTAAATATGGAGGTAGAAAGAAAGCCTTATAATTAATGAAAGTTATAATTGTCATTGATTATTAATAATTATCATTAATTAACATAATTATAAGCACTTAAATTTATTTTAAATATATTATATTGCATATATTAATATTATAAAATGTATATCATATGTTAATTCTATATTTTGTTTATATTATTATCATTGGTAAGGCCTTATAATTAATGATATGAAGAAGCTCAGAGGTATTTAAGCAGATTTTGCAATAAGAGAATAGGATGAAGAGTCTATTTCCTTGTTTTTGGTCACAAACTTCCTTGCTGATTTGAAGCCCTAAAATGCAAATTTTCAGCGAAGGTAGCAAGCTGCCCAGTCTATAAAAAGGGAATAATACTTCATTAATTCATGGAAAGCCTCAGAAACTGTAGTCAGATTCATTGTTTGTAAAGCTCTATAGCAGCTTTCATCTGCAAAATGTTCCAGGTGGTCATAAATACTCAGCTTAACTATTTTCAGTGGAAGGTAGGTTTTACCACCATCGATTTCCTTACTAGTTTTTTCGTAAGAATGTAGCATACATAGTGCTGTTTCACCTTGCCTTTGCCCTAAGTCACTCCTTTAAAGTACTTGTGGCACTGAAGTCATTCACATGGCAGAATTGACTTTAGATACTGGTGCCTTGCAGTTCTATGGTTACAGCTGGAATTAGGCTAATTAAGGTGCAGCTAGAAGTTGCTGCCCTCTAATGGCTGAATCCTGTCCAATTTGAGATTAATTTTTTCTTCTTCACTCTGGAAAGTGTCCATCACAGATACGTCCAGTAGCGAAAGGCAATAAGTGCTGCTCATCAGAATTTGAGATAGAGGTTGAATGAATCAGTGTGTATGACCTATATTCTGTCCTCTGAAAAGACAAGAAATACTTTGTCATACTTAAGCATGCATTGATGTTTTGCTCTGGAAAATTTTGCACTTCAACTAATGCTGCTGCATAGAAGTTGCTAAAAGACTATAATGCTTAGGGATTTTAATATGGCAACAAATTAAAGAATAAGGCTTTAAATTCATACTCGATTTGAAAATCAATAGAATATCATGCAAAGAAATACTTTGCTTTGTTTCATTTGAATAGCTGATATGAAATGGCTTGTCATTAGTGATTGAACAATATAATTTTATTAGACAATTATTGCTGTTTTTCCTTGGTCTGCTGTTACAAATTCATATTTTTTTTTATGTGCATAGTAATTGCTCAAGATTTTCTTTGAGAAATAATAGGAAGCATTTTCACTTTTAAGGAAGAAAACATTTAATATCAGCTCCTATTGGAAACAGTATAGAACTTCTAAACTTTCAAAACTTTGATCTAGCCAGCCATAGACACATTACAAGATTTGATCTAAAATTGACATTACTACACTGTTAAACTGGTAAAAAGATGAAATACAAAATGGACAATCAAGCGGGTAATCTGATCAGATAGGATCTGATTTCAGCTACTATAATGCATTTGATCAGTATAGTTGATTCTGTAATACTTTTTGTTTTTTCCATTTTTTTTTAAAAAATGATCCTTGGGGTATTCCAAAAGAAGATGGCTCTAGCTAGATAAACCAAATAAATATTGAGCAACTATATTTCCATGTTAATGTTGTCAACTAATAAAAAGAAAATTTGTGTTTCAGCATAATCTCGTATCAAACGTTACCAAGAAACATGCCAAGCCATCGACCTCAGGTTTTACCCCGGTACCCAGAAGGCTACAGAACGCTGCCCAGGAACAGCAAAGCACGGCCGGAGAGCGTCTGTAGCGTAACACCGTCGGCTTATGACCGAACCGTGGGGCCAGCGACAGCTGAGGAGAAACGAAGGTCAATGCGTGACGACACAATGTGGCAGCTCTATGAATGGCAGCAACGTCAGTTTTACAATAAGCAAACAACTCTTACGAGACACAGTACGTTAACTAGTCCCAAAACTATGATTAATATTTCTGATCAAGCAATGCATTCAATTCCCACCTCACCTTCTCATGGTTCAATAGCTGGTTTCCAAGGATATTCCCCACAGCGGACCTACAGATCAGAATTGTCTTCGCCAGTGCAAAGGGGAGATGTAACTATTGATCGCAGACATAGGACGCATCATACTAAGGTAAAATATTTGTTTTAATAGTTTTTAAAAAAAGACTTATATGGATTTTTAGTAGAAGGTGTCTGATTGCTGTAAAACTCTCATGTTCCACTGTATAGTGTAGTATATTTTATTGTAACGTAGATTAAATTACATCGTGATGTTTTCATGGAGGAAGATTTGCCTAAAAAAACACTTAAAAACTGTGTAGGTCTTAAAAGCTTGTTTCTAATTTGTTGGATGAAAACATGTTGTCCTAATATCGCCGCCCATGGCATCGCATTTCTCTTAAGAGAAGAAAAGGACACAGTAAATATATTATTCAGGGTAGTTTGTGAATGTGCAGACATCTCTCTCCCTTGTAGCTTTTTTAACTGGAACTTCAGGAGATCTGAAAGTCCCTGATTTCTTTCCATCTGCTTGTTGTTTTCTGTTCTTAAGCCACAAGTTTGTCTGCTTTAGGTTGCAGCAAAAACTGAGTGTACTCATTTCTTTTGATGCCTTTTTTGAGTTATTAGTGAGATTATTAAAGCACATGACCTCAGTGCTTGACAAGCATAACTTTGCTAGTCTTCATTAGTGAAAGGGAGAGACTAAGTTAGTTAAACTCATAAACCTGAGTGCCATATGTGTCTGTGTATCCATTATGTGTTATGGATGTTATTTTACTAGTTTGGAGACAACTGAATAAAAATTATGCTGTAAACTGGGTGTAAACTAACAGGTTTCCTAGAATCAACTGTATAAAATGCTCCTAGGTTTCATGAAGCTGTTTGTTTAATCTTTAGCTCAGGTGTCTGGTGAATGTCTTGAGGCAAAAAAATAAAATAAAATAAACCCTTCAAGCTGCATCTTGAGGCAGTTTAAACATCTTACAATTGCTTACCAACTTTCTTTTTCAAAAGCTTTTAGGTCCCTGCCAATAAAGGAGTCATTTTGTTTTTATATCTGTTGTCTTAACTGCATTGAAAATTTAGTGATCAACATTACTCACAAATCTGAGAAATATCACAATGCATGTGCTTATTTATCATTTCAGCCATGTTTTGCTTTCTGGTATGTTTTTTTTCCTTGTGTAATGCATTATGCTAGCATTTCATTTCATATTTAGCATCTTGTATACAAGACTTCTGTTTCTCTTCAGTCTTTCATGTTAGTTACTTTGTCTTTTTCAGTTCTACAACTAGCCTTTCCCATTAACTTAAAAACACAAACCAGTTTCTAAGAGGTGGGTAGTTAGGAGACCAACTGTTTACAACCAGTAGGATCAATTTAAGATTGGAAGCCATCTGATCTATAAAGAGACTATAGATTTTCAAATGGCTTTCAGTGTTAGATGAAAAACTAAAATTGTTGTCTTTTACACAGGCAGGTGTATTGGTAGGGCAGCCACTATGAGAGAGGACCATTAATTAAATGAACAATGAAAGTTGGCATATTTCTAAAATTTAGAGGTAGACTGCTCAAGATGAGTGTCCAAGCTGGTAGATCAGCAGAGACCATGATGAGCCAAAGCTGTCACAAATCAGAACAAATTTGTCATGACAGTGAAACTGATTTTTTTTTAAATATATTTAATAGCTGTTGATTCTTTGAATAACTATGGATCATACCATGCAATTCTGTTTTTGTACAGCATGTCTTTGTGCCTGACAGAAGGTCAATGCCAGCAGGTCTGAGTTTGCAGCCTATTACTCCTCAGAGCCTCCAAGGCAAAACAGTGAGTTGCATTTTTATTTGGTACATCCGTTATTGTGTTTTTTCTTTTAAGAACAATTCCTTAAATGTAAAAACGCAGCACTGAATTCTTATTCTTTTCAGAGTTTGCATTAAATATAGCCTTTATTTTAATTAGCAGAGATTTTAAAAGCAAATTGAGAGATATTCTATGATTATGTTAACTCTGAGAATATTCTGTGGACACTGAGTCACTAAGTTCAGATTTTCTTCCAGAAAGATGGACTTTTGTAATCAGCTTTAATACATTACAAAGATTTGGGGAGGAGAGGAGAGGGATATACCAAGAACAGCATTTTTATTTCTCCAATACATTTTAAGAAAATCCTAGAAATAAACTTTTTGGTTTTTTGGAAATCTTAAGGCTACTGTAACACCATTCAGTAACATGATGTTCCTTCTGATAGCTCCCATTTGTCTGTGATGGAATTAAAACTCTGAAGATATTTCATCAAAGTAATGCTGATGAATATTGTCAACCTCACTAGCTGAAACATGACTCAGCCAAAAGCTAAGGCATTGGCCTAAGTTTACTAGATTTTTTTAAACAGTTTTTGTCTTGTTTCTGTAATTTTTCTCTGCCCAGCTTAGATTACTGGCAGTTAAGAATTTAAAGTATAGATGTTGGATCTTACTGTGGGTACCAGCTCCACAGTTGATCCTTCCGCTGCCCAGACCCCCTGTTCCTTGCACTTCCCAGCATGAATCTCTGGCACTCCCTGCGACTTCTTCTTGGGCGCCCTGTAGCAGCTGGTGCCTTACCTCGCACGCTGGTGGAAGGCCTTTCTGCGCGTTCGTGGCCCCTGTGCGTTCATGGGCTGTGGTGCTGGTGCCGGGCTGATGAGCGGGGGCAGGGTGCAAGGCGGTGGCGGGCTCTGCCTATAGATACCAGTAGCCTTGCCACCAGTGCAGGCGTTGCAGCAGCCAGAGGAGGAAACCTTGTAGGTAGCTCTTTCAAAAAACAAAAACAAAAAACAAAAAACAAACCACAACACTTACAGCCATGTCACAAATGTTTGCAACGTTATCTGTGTCTAGAGAAGGATAGGAATTACTGTTCAGTTGGCTCCTCTATGGAAAAAAAATTGCTTGCAAACTTTTCATTTAACTACCATTAAAAATGTATTTCTAATGCACTAAAATCAGATTGTTGCAGGACATACCAAGAGAAGTTTTGATCTTGAAATACGATCAGATTCAATATTCCTTTTGTTCAAAGATGCTTCTCACAATTGTCTTATTTATAAAATTTAAGTTTTGTTGTGCTTTGAATTGAGACTAATTTTCACGCTGACAGCCTTGGCGCTGCTTCTGGGAGAAAACTTGAACATGTATTGTATAGCAGTCTAGATGCTGATTCGTTCTGAAATTAAAAATTTTAATTCAAGATACTGAAAGAGTAATAAAAACAAGATTGTACGTTAGACAATTTGGCCTTGGTGTTTGTTTTCCATCGAAGCTAATGGTTTTGACAGCTGAAGCTATGTGGAAATCCCTTGCTCCCTCTTGTGGGCTAATTTGATATAAGCTCACAATAGTGCCAGTGCCATGCTTATTCTCAGATATTTTTGTTCTTTATTCCAAAAAATTGAGATTTGTTCTTCAGTATTTTAACATTCTTGTTCTCTAGAGGTTTTCTTCTTTACTTTTTTGCTTTTGGGAAATTCTGTGACTATGGGAGAGAACAAGCAGGGTTTTTTTTTTTTAACTCACAGAGCTTGTTAATTGTGGCAGTAAATCAAAATGCCGGGTGAATATTTAACCTCTTATTAAGATTCACTTCTGGAGAAGTGTAAGAGACAGAAGAAAACAAGGAATATAACAAAAATATTTGTGATGTTAATGGTGTTTTGCTTCCTTAGAAGTGTTGCTAATAAAAGTGGGTCCCAGAGAAAGTTCATGCAGATTTTTCCAAATTGACCTGAACTGTCCTCTGTGGAACTACCTAGGAAATCCCCACTTGACTGTGATTTTGTATTTAAATAATCATGGGTTTTAAATACCACTCCCTGTTCCTTCCTAAGGCTATATTATACATCTTTCTAAGTCATAGAAATGCATCATAAATTAACTGTTACCCTCAAACCTGTGGAAGGAGGGACTGAAAATAATTTTTGTCATGCTTGTGCTATTTTCTTGTGTGAAAGATGCTTGTTTCTGATGCAGAAACAGAACTTTTTTCTGTTTTTTTTTTTTTTTTTTTTCAACTGCAAATAGTTGTCCATGTACAGATAATGATATGCTAAATGTTGGAATATCTCCCCCTTCACTTAAGTCAATATCATCAATTTGATATGCCTGTCAGAAAAAATCTGTTTTGAGGGCTGCACAGACTTTCTCCTGCAAAATCCTAAATTCTTTTGTCCTTTATACAGAATATTCTTTATGGCCATCTTTATGGCATTTGCAGTATCATGTGTTTTGAGTAGTTAAAACTTAACCCTTTGTTAAATATTTGAAAGTGGTCATTTGGGGGAAAACAGTGCATCTTTTGGTATATCAGTATAAGCAGTTCTGTACCATGAGAAAGATACTAAGAATGCTTATTTTAATCAAGTGTTGTTTAGGATACCAATTAACCTTTTTTCCACTCTTTGGCTTCTCACACTGCACTCCTTCAGCCAGAGGAGCTCACGCTGCTGCTAATAAAGCTGAGACGGCAGCAAGCTGAACTGAGTAGTATCCGGGAACACACACTAGCACAGCTCATGCAGCTAAAACTTGAGGCCAGCAGCCCAAAGGTCAGCTATAAAGCAATGTGTGTCATGTACCATTCTCACTAACTTTTAGTCATTCATTAATCAGTTTGCATTGTACCATTAGTGCGAAATTCTCTGACTCCTATGGGTGTGGATAGAATGCCCTTGTTTCCTCCCGTGTGTGATGTTCTGCTATTAACCCTTTGAGTTTTTAGCTCAAAGAGGTGGGAACACTTTAAATACATTGCACTTATTAAGTTTTAAGTGCAGTTACAGGCTCTTAACCTGTTTTTGCTATAAACAATAGTAGTGGTAGATAATGAGCTTAATTCTTTGTGTATATTATATCAGATAAAATTTTATTTGTAATCTGTGGACAAAAATTAGGATGTGATTAAAACACAGATTTATCAAAGGGTTTAGAGTTGTCTGTGTAGTCATACATAGAAATTCCAGGTGGATATACTGTATTTTATATGTAAAAATAAAGTCGAAAGTAATAGTGTATAGTATGATTCATGGCAAACTTCCATCATCATTTCTGTTTCGGGGTCAAAACGTGTTAGAAGTTCACAAAGAAAAGGTAGAAGAAAGTAGAATTCTATTTCTAAGTGAAACTGAAACATCACTGTCTAGTTTGTCTTTTAAAACTCTCTTCATGCATTCTGCACCTTCTGTCCCTCTCCTTTTTCCTTCTGACTGCTGCCTGCTAGAATGAGATTCTTTCACATCACCTTCAAAGGAATGCCATACATTTGGATCATCAGGTGGGATTTGCAACTTTCTTATATGTTTATGTCTCTTAATGCTTTTCGCTTGCTCCTTTCAAACTGGAAATATTTGGGGGGGGGAGGGATTTTCAGTGCTTTTTATGAATTTGGATATTTTATACGTGATCTTTTTAAGTAGCATAAAATATCTTAATTTGTTGCAAATTTGACATGCAATGTCATGTCAAGTTAACATGTTAAGTTAAACAACTTAAAATTTCTGTCAGAATACAGTAGCAATTCTCCAATTAATTTTTCTGTTCTTCATGTCTTTCCTATAATAAAGCTAACTAAAATTTCTGTAGCATTTTACTATCTTTAACCAAAATCATAACATATTTCCAAACTCATATGATACACATGCAATTTATAGATAAATAGTACTTCAGATTACTTCAGTGTTCTGAATGAAGAAGAGTTAGATGTTTCTACAGGGCATAAAATGAAAGGGAGATCAAACATGAAAAAATGTTTTAAACAATTCATAGCATGGCTAATTACTTTTTTCCCATTCACTCAGTTGTTTGTAAAATATTTAGATTTTACTTCTTCATCACTTCTGCTGATTTTTAGAGTTAGGCTATAATTCTGTCTTTGACAGCATAATTTGTTGCCAAGGGAATAATTATGTTATCACATTCAGCTTTTTATGCCTTTGTTGCATGATCAAATGGGACTTATTAGCAAGTTGTGTGTGAGAAAAGTTTTAAATGGGAAATTTTGATAGCACATACAGAAGACAATCATAAGTGCTTAGAAGAAACATCAACAACTGGGTATCTGTTAGTTACTAATATGAAAATCTCTAAAGCTTTTTGAAATACTGTCTGTCTTAATGAAATTTTCCAGCATTACACTCAAAGCCACTAATTTTTAGAACTTTTATGGTCTACATATTACAGTGGTAGGCAGGATTTCAGTGAATTAAATTAAATTAAAAAAAAAAAAAAGTTCTTGGCTCCAGTGACTTTATCTTTCTATGGTCACTTGGAAGTGAGGTGTAAATTGTGACCAATCCAGTTAGATGGTGATATATTCCTAAACATCTTTACCTTGTTTAATGGATTGCAGGAGGTTCGAAAACAGTGGGGAAAAACGTCTTCCTAATCTTTATTTTAGGCCAAAATACCTGATCCGAATCAACAGTTTTCAGTGTATAATGTTTTGGAATGAGGGAATAATTCTGTCTTCAATGTAATTTATTGCCGGAGGAGGGGACAACAACTGTCCACGTGAAATTTAAAACTATGTAGCATGCTGTTGCTTGATCAGCCAAGCTTGTCAGTGTAATGTACAGGATTAAATAGAGGGAATGGTTTATAAAATATGTGAAGTGGTAAAAAGGATTTTCTTTTCTTGCATCAGGTAAAATTTATAAATGTAATTTGATAAACTTATAATAATTTAGGGAAGTGCCCAAATCTTATAAATCTATCATAATTGCCTCCACCAAAGGTGCAAGAAATTACTACAGTTTTTACAGTAAGAAATCATTGTCAAGTGTAAAATATATTTCCTTAAACATAAAATCATGGAAGAGAGTATTGGAATACTTGTCCCAGTTTGTCTGAATTTTTTTTCTTTGCTTTATTATAGGACTGCCAACTGTATTAAGTAAATGCCCCGAGAGTCTTTAATTTGCTTTGAGTACCACTGCTTCTAGGAGTGGTTATCTCATTGATTTCCCTTTATTAGTTTATCCATTATCAATTTTCATTTATTTTAGCAAGAAAAAATTGTAAGTTTCTTCTAGGCTAATTGAGGCCATGCCTCTTTGTTATAAGCATCTCTGAGCAACTTACGTAATCACTTACCCTCATTGAGTTTTAAATGCCCAATATACTTAAGTATTTTTATTCTTGATTCATATATAATCTCTGAAAATAGTGTCGAAAACCTCTTTGCCTAGAGCATGTGGTGCAACTCCTGTCCTGTTATCTTTAACCCTCACCTTTTTGGTCACAAAGAATTCAGTACTGTACATAACAATAACTAGTAAGTTTTTACCAAGGCTGCATAGAAGAATTTTCAGGTAGGCAAAAGTGCATGTGTAGAGGGAATAAATTGTATGTTCTTGTATATTGTTGCAGTAAGGTGTTCTCTACTAGTCAGATGTGTTTTTTATCAAGACTAAAGAATATCCCATAGTCTTTTTTAAATTATACTTCTTTTTTGTAGTTGTTTTCTTTGAGATGCTTACAAATTCTTATATTACACTTTCAGAGATTTTGTATTATGCTCTCAGAATTTTTGTTGTTGTTGTTGGAGTTCAGAGATAGGGCAAAAGAGATTGGAGAGACTGACATGCACATCTCTAGCCATATGCTTTCTTTGGAGTCTTACAACCAAAATAATTTTTGTCCAGAATCCTTTTTTTAAAGGGAGGTTTGAACCACTCTGGCTCCTGTTCTGAGATACTGGAGAGAGATTTGATTAGGAAGTGGCCTTTTGGAAATGAGTAGCAACTCCAGGCAATGATGATTTGTTTGCCAGTGTGGGACATGTTATGAGGACAAGTATAGAATGACAGACTCACAGAATAGTTGGGCCTGGAAGGCATCGGTAGAGATCATTTGGTCCAACCCCCCTGCTCCAGCAGGGTCAGCTAGAGCAGGTTGCCCAGGATCTTATGCAGGTGTGTTTTAAATATTTCCTAGGATGGAGACTCCACAAACTCACTGGGCAACCTCTTCTGGTGTTCAACCACCCTCACAGTTAGGAAGTGTTTTCTTATGTTCAAGTGGAATTTCCTGTGTTTCAGTTTGTGCCCATTGCCTCTTGTCCTGTCACTGGGCACCACTGAGAAGAGTCTGGCCCCATCCTCTTTATAAATATCTGATGGGTGCTTGTAAACATTGTTCCCCCCTGAGTCTTCTCTTCACCAGACTGAACAGTCTCAACTCTCTCAACCTCTCCTCAGATGCTCCAATCCCTTAATCATTTTAGTAGCCCCTCACTGGACTCATTCCAGTGGGTCCATGTCTCTCTCATACTGTGAAGCCCAGCATGGGACCCAGCACTCCAGGTATGGCCTCACCAGCACTGAGCAGAGTGGAAGGATCACCTCCCTCGTCCTGCTGGCAACCTTCTGCCTAATGCGGCCCAGGATGCTGTAGTGGTCAATTTGTCCACCACGACCCCCAGGTCCTTCTCTTCAAAGCTGCTTTCCAGCAGGTCAGCCTGAGCATGTACTGGTGCATGGTGTTATTCCTCCCCAGGTGCAGGACTTGGCATTTCCATTTGCTGAACTTCATGAGGGTCCTGTCAGCCCATTTCTCCAGCCTGTTGAGGTCCCTCTGAATGGCAGCTCAACCATCTGGTGTATCAGCCACTCCTCCCAGTTTTGTATTGTCTGCAAACTTGCTTGAGGGTACATTAATTAAATAGAATCCCAGTCTTCTGTATTATAAAATTTTAAGGAATCACTTATGTGTACTACTAAATCCAAGACAACAGTCTCCTTAGTATACTTTTTGAATGTATTGGCCCCCCGTTAATTACCATAAAAATAACCAGAAGTAGGAACATAAGTTTTTCAAATAAAAGCTAGGTTTCAGCAGATTTTTTTTTTTCTCCATTGTAAGTAAAGCCATGGCAAGAGGTCCTACTTGAATGTCTATGTACTGTTACTACAGAGAATTTCAGCAAACTGGTCTTTCAGCACCCTTCTGAATTTTATGGTGATGGTAAACTTTTGCTTGTGACTGAAAACCCCTTTCCTGCTAAGCTCAAGCTATTTTTGTAAAATTCTCTGTGCTTGTTGTCATAGTGATCTTAGTATTTCACAGGTTGGTTTGTCATAGTATAAACTCTACTGAATTTTGTTTAATCTTTTTGTTTTTGTTTTTGTCTGTTTATAAAATGGCTGTTTATGTGAATGGTGTAGGTGTTAGAGTTGTTCACATACTTATTCCACTTCTGCTGGTGCTTTTACTTTGTAGTTTCTTTAAGTTTTTTAGAGGGTACATAAAAGTAAGTGGAACTTGAACAAGGTGTCATTAAAAAAAAAAAGAAAGGAGTAAAGGTCCCACAGCCAGGGTCTGTATTCTCTCTGATATTTTGGTCCTGTTTTCTCCTTTTCACCACCGTCTTTCTGAGATGTTGAAGGTGGTTCTGGGAAAAGGTAGTAAAGCAGAGGAGGCTGGAATAGTACAAAGGGGCCTGGGCAGAGTTGGCAGATATCCTGTATTATACATGATTTCTTGTACTTCAGCCTAAAATCCTATGTCCTGTGTTAGCAACATATAGGATATTACTTGTGCTTGTATTTGTCAGGTTATTTGGAAAAGATAGAGGGAGCTACCTAGCCATTGCTACTGTTCTTTTTGCTGCTCCTTCCCCCCCCCCCCCCCCCCCAGAGGAAGGAGAGAGGCTCAAGAGCTGGGGCTGTGCGGGTGAAAAAAGACTGGGCTTGGAGGCACAGTATTGCTGTAAAGAGAAGGCAGGAAGGAAAAGTGCTTTCTCCTTGTTTTGGACAGAGGAAAGGCAGGAGAAAAGCTTGGCCTGGTGCTGTTGCCATTGTTTATACTTTCAGGAAGCTGTGAGGAAATGAATAAAACTTCCAGTCTGAGCTCAGCCTTATGCCATCCATGACATATGGTCTTATCTCAGCAGTGATGTCAAGTCTCCTGGTAGAGAGCCACTAGTCCAGCTGATCACTGCCGCTAGAACAGTATGTGCTGAAGCGTCGTCTGTATGGGATGTTACCAAACACGGAAAAAAATTCAGGAAAACATAAGAAGAAAAAAATTCTCAATAGCTTGACTTTATGGTACAAAATGCAATGTACCCAAATGCTAGCTCATAAATAATGTAGCTGTTCATATACATCACATGTTGAGGAGATCCTTTTTTTATTGTTTCCAACTGGAAAATGCTTTTATATACTACATCAGTAAGAATAAAAGCCAAGCCAGAGGATCACTTTTGGGGAGAAAACAGTTTTTTACTAGAAATATCAAGTGATACAAACCAAGACGGATGGATTTTATTTGGTTTTACTCCTGTGTTGCTTTGTGGCATTAGGCAGTTCACACTTCAGTTTTCTTACATGTAGAGAATAATTCTAATTTGCGGAGATTTTTGTAACCTTTTTAATTTGAGATACTCTGTGAATATATTACTATTAGTAATAATTATAGATAAATCATAGATTGCTGCACAATAAAGAAAACCTTTTAAATCCTATCTGAAAAATAAATAATAGATTTTCTGAAGTGAGAGAAAGGCATATTTCTGTGCTATAGAACAAGCAAATATTCTTCATTGAACTAGTAGAACAGTTCATTTCAAAGTGAATAGCATCCACCTTCAGTTTGGGGAGTAGTCTCGTGGTAGTGATTTAAGAGCACAAACTAGATATTCCTTTAAGCCTAGAACATAGGACCTGCTGTTGTTTCCAGCATAGCTCTGTTTTAATCTGCCACTTCTTCAGGATGCACCACCTTGTGTGTGCACTAGCTTTATTTAACAAAAGGTCTGTGGACAGATATATACTCTCTCAACATCTTGAATAGTCAAAAGTCGATCAGTATTTGGAAATGTTGATTTCATTGGCGGGGGGGAAGCTTGATATTTTTGATTGTTGCAATGACTTTTTGGTTGGCATTGCTTTGCCAATAATCTGTTTCTCAATCTTTGCCCCGTAAGGGCTTAAGGAACTGGAAATTTGGCAGAAATAACTGGCCTTTGCAGACAGTGTTAAATAAGCATGGTTAAGTGCCAATGGTAAAAGTGTTGGAGAAAGTCCTATACATCCAAGTTGGATCTGGCTGGAGGACAAAAACTTACTTTGGAACAACTCTTGAGAAAATGCAGTTTGCTTTCTTTCTAGTCTGGATAAAAACAATCTTTGAACAGTTTCACAGAAATTAATTTTGGCATTGTTCTAAGTCAGAAAGATAAAATTTGAAATATTATTAAAAAACAACAACAACAAAGAATTGGCAAGAGAACCTGAAGCCTTTCAAATCCTCCTAATAAAATGCTTCCAAACCAGTATACTCCTAATAAAACATTTCAGGCTCAGAGTTATTTTTGTTTTACAAAAATTTCAGTTGGCTGTAGTTTGATAGCTTGGTTTTGGATCTTATTGTTGATTGGGTATATATCTTCTGGTATCACCCAGTTCATGCGTTTTTTCCTTTTTGAACCAAATTTTAATGTAAAGGGAGAAGAGTTTCTTGTATCAGTTCTAGTTTTCTGTTTATGTGATATTGTAGAGGATGGGGGATAGGATGCCTTGCGGTTTTGTGGGGKTTTTTTTGTTTTTGTTTTTACCTTACATAAACAGCATCGTAAGTTTACCCTCTTAAAATAAGGTACTCTTTTTTTCAGATGATTAACTTAGCAGCTGCTCAAATCTCTGTGTTTAAAAACAACAACAACAACAACAAAAAAGCGTTATATCTACAACAGCAAAAAAAAAAAAAAGTTTCTCATTAGGGAAATACCTTTTTGCAAATATACAAGTTAGGTTTAAAAAAAAAATAGAAGAGAGGGGCAAGAACTTCCAGAAAGCATCAAAAACTCAGGCTTTCTGTAGTATTTCAATCTGTGAAACAAAACCTTGCCATGCAAATTCATAATTCGTATGTATATGCATATAGAAAGATCATAAGTATTCACAATACTGTCTTCCTGTGTAACCGTATTTGAAATTGGTATTGCTGAAGAAGTCAAAGAGCTGTTTTTTTCCTAAAGTTTCAAAAAAAAAAAAAAAAAGAAAAAAAAGAGAGAGTGTTTGTGGAAAAAAAAAAGAGGGGGGGTTGTGCATTAATAAGTGACAGTTCACTTTCTTTTGGGGAGAATTACCTGTTTTCATAATTTTCACTTACTGTTAGGAAGATCATTTTTCGAACCAAAAAAAAAAAAAGGAAAATATTGGTTTTACCTTTTGAAAAAATGCTGGAGAGGGGAACATCCAGAAGCTGGATTGGTTAAAGGTTTTTGTAGATATTAATCCAGCTCTRTACATCATAATACTTCTGTAGGCTCCTAAAATATTCAAAGTATTCCCTGTCCTCTGTTATAGAAGAATCCCAGACCATTTTCTCTGTGTGCTCTTTGTATTTCTGAAATGCCAAATGTATGCAATTTTTACTGTAATGACCAAAGGACCTGTTTTTATTATTTGCACACATGGCAATAAATGTAAATCATGATAGAAAATGTCTGACCTGCTTGGAAATGTGAACCAAATAGTTTCGCAACAGTCTGGGGAATTGGGGGCGGAGGGGGGGTTAAATACAGTGACTAATGATTCAAAGTTCCCAAGTATATAAAACAATGCAGCATATAAAGGCATTTTGTGATACAGGAACATATGCCTAAACCTGGCTTCAATGTTCAGAGGCTGTGAATGCTTATATCTTTATAATGTACACTGAGTTATTAAATCTATATTTTAAAAGGCTTTCTGATAAAGGTTTAAGTGTTCCCTGTTGCATATTTCTTATACTGCTTTTCTTTTCAAAGTCTTGTAAAGCTAGGCTTACTTTAAACATGCCTATTTTTAAAAAGGGATAGGTTTGGTCAACGAGCATTCTGTTGGTTTTGAGTATTTTTATGTGTTTTTGCTACATCTGTTTGACATTATTAAAGTTTTCATGTGTTTGATATTACTGAATGATGGAATCTATAAAAAGCATGGGATAAAATGTAATCTACTGCATTATTAGAAAAAATTAAAGTAGAGGCTATATTTACAGTGTCGTCTTTCAAATCTAGCCGTGCTGTAAACTGATGTTTGCTGTATGCTCCTCCTGATTTGAAATAGATGAAAGAGAATGAACCTTTAATCACCATGGTTCACACTATGATTGAGAACTCGGCGCTAAGACCGCAACTGTACCATCAAGTAAGGTCTTGGACAGTGAATGAAATTGCTTTTATCATCTGCGAAAATTTTCCTTAGTGACAGTTTTGGTTGTTCCTCAGATTTATTCATAACATTGGTGTTTCTCTTATTTGCTTTGGAAAACCACAAGTCATCCATGCTTTATAAAATGCTGCAATATCGTTAGCATGGCTTTTGCTGCATTTTTGTTGTTGAGTATTAAGTGTACACTTTTGAATAACTTTTTCTGTCTAGACTATTTAATTAGCTGATGTCTTACGCAGGTGTCCAGTAAATTCATGAAACTTCCAATGAGCTTCCAACATTTGTCATAGCATGACTCTATGCAATTAGTGTTCAAAGGTGCTTCTTTATTTTGACAACTACAAAAGCATGTGAGTGGTGTTTACCTGGTCATTTCTAGCAATTTTGTTTCATTCTAGGAAGTGGATTTACAAGTTTGTGTTTGCACCTACCAAGCCTTTTAGCCACTGAAGAAAGAAAGGATCAAAACTACTTTGATCTGGGGACTGTAAATCCGAAAGGCAGTGTCTGTTAATAAAGTCACAGCAGACTTAAAAATGCACATAACAATGCACATGTACAGAATATCTAGTGGTGGTCACAAATGGTAAGGCAGAAGACCTGGAAATGTGAATGGAAATATTATCTGTGAGTTGAGACCTGCATTAACTTATGAGCATGGCCAATACCTACCTGTTGGCGCTGCAGTGTCTTAGGGCTATAGGAGCTGAACTGAATAGTTCCTGCCATGTCAGAAAATGTTTAAGAAGTTTCTAGCCACAGCTGCAGCAAAGGTGGTGGTGTTATTTAAATGACAGTGATATTTTGCAGCTGATGAGGTGTGCAGGTCTGGCTGACAGTCAGAAGAGAGTATCTGGCCTGTTTCCCTCAGCTTGGGGTAATGACCTTGTGAGCCAATAAATAAAGGTGTATAGTTAGAAGAAAATAAGACATTTTACTGTATAAAATAATAATTGACTAGGGATTAATGCTTTGACATGTCTCTAAAAATTGCTGCAGAGTAATTTCATGTTTTACTGTGTTGGAAGTCAACTCTGCATTGTAGATTTTCTTGCTATGCAGAAAAGTTGCAAGAGGCATCTCTACTTTCCAAAGGAAGTGGGTTGCAAGAGACTGCTGAAAAAATGGCATGCGGTAACTTCTTAGTTCAGGAGCATCTGATTTGTATTCTTACGTGCAAAAAGGGAGCTTTAACGTGGAACCTGAAGGAGCTATTTGGGAGCGGAATGGAAGAAGTAAGGTGCCCTCAAACCCTAAATGAAAATTGTTGTTGCTGTTGTTTGGGGTTTTTTTTAAAGATGCCTAGCTGTTGTAAATAGTTTTAAAAGTAAATCAATTTTCTACATTAGGCTCCGTACAACAAGCAAGTCTTAACGTATCTACAATGGACAGCTTCAGGTGCCATAATAATAACTAGCTCAAGTTTTAATGGTAATCTAGATGCATTTGGGTATAACTGTGCCAGGGCTAGTCTACCCGGCTAGTTAGGGGTACCAATAAATCTGAGTTTTGTCTTGATGAAGCTGTGCTACTAGCTAAGGTATCTCTACACAGCACTGCTTTTACCTTGTAGACATACCCGCTGCTTCATCTTTGATGCTGAATTAGCACCTTTCTTGACGTTCTTGTCAGAGAAACAGTGAGCCCAAAGGGTCACGAAAATTGAATACCTGTTTGCTGCTGGAGATGCAATCTTTTCACATCAGATTTTGTGTGACACGTGGACAGGCTTGTGCAGAAGAAGCCCTGTATTGCATAAATCAGAGAATAGCAAGATCTTATGATTTCACAGCTGAAGTTTCCTGTAAGAAATATTGTATTAACTGACTTCCCAGAAGGATAAAAATATACTCAGTTTGCTGTTTAAATTGTCTTCTACGTTCTTCTGATGCAAAATTTACCTGTTTAAAATTGTGGCAACTTATTTAAAAATTTAAGCATGATGTAATTTCTTATTTAGGTCAAAATTAATTACTTTTTAGCACTTCTCTTTGACATTTTAAAGAAACTTAAACATCCGAATTGGGAGAAGTCTCTATGTAAGCACTTGAAACTTGTTTCAGTGTCTGGATAAACTAGTTTCTGATGACCACAACCATTTCTGCAGGAACAGAAAGGATCTTTCTTTGCTTCAGTTTATTCACTTCAATGTTATAACTTAGCTCATTCAGAGGTAAGCAAGGGAAAGCAAGAACAACTTGTTTTCTTCTTTGAATTTGTGTGGTAGTGTAAGTAGTGTGTCCTAGTTAGCAAAAAAGAACTGACTCAGTGTAAAACTCGTATTTAATTAGAAATTTAAATGTCTTGTTTGTAATGATTAACAGTTCTTTTGTAAAATAACAGTTTACTATTTAAAATCTGCTATTTAAGATATTTTTGTTTGTGATTTTTAAGTAATCACAGTGTTTAAAAAAATAATAATTATTTAAATCACTTCAACTTGTATCAGTCTGTTCTACAGACTGCTGTAAATATACAGACATAAGCCAGGCCATTGATTCTGTATGTGCAGAATATATGTACAGACAGGAAAAATATAGACTGACTTTTTGCAGCCTGAATCCTTCTCTAATTTGGGTTTTATTATTTTGTTTCTTTATAATGCTAGGTGAGGAGTGTTAATTTTTTTTATCTGAAGGGGGATTTGTTGATTCAAAAATTTTGAGTTATTCTCACTGCCTCCTACATGTGAGTGGGTTTGCTAAAGGGGGGGAAATGAAAGTCCGAGTAAAACGAACTAGCATCTGTGTCTTTAATTGGGTCTTTGTTCTTAATACATTAAAAACATGATATAAAAATGGTCCTTAATTTTATTTTTCTTCTGGCAGTTTTTTTTAAACCAGATACATACGTTTAAACTGTCTACACATGTTAGATTTTGAGATTTGTAGGTATAAATATTTTTCAGATTTTGTTTATGAATGCATGAGATGATTGTATTTGAGCTAAAAATCTTGTATCCCTGTTTGTATTTGAAATTATAAATCTGTTGCATTAAGCAAAATGCGATTTGCATCTATAAAAATGTGGCATGTTCCTTCTCTTTGGGCTCTGTACTGAGCCAGCTGAATTAAAAGAAAATCTTCTAATTCTTCTAAACACTTGCTTACTGTGGGGTAAATGCTCATTTGCACTGCTTCCTGATAGTAAAAGGTCCTTTAAAACAAAAAAACCTTTTGGAAATCTGACTTTAACCTCATGCTCCCCACAAATATTCTATATTGTCCTGTTTTAATTTCCTAAGTGCAGGAATCTTGCAGAGGCGCTCAGTGTGCTCTTAGGCTGTGAAACTTCCTACCATATTATATTTATTGAATCAGAATGGTTAGTGGGAATCTGAAAAAGGCATATAAAATGATGAAATGATCCCTTCACTTAGAAGTTTTTAATATTGACTACTTTAATAGGTTTAACCCCTCATGTCTCGAGAGAGATTTGCCTAATCTGTCTTTATTTGGGAGGAAACTTTCCTCTAAGGACAGTGCCCACTGTGGTGGGTTTATACAATTCTGTGATTAATCTGGTATTGGCTTTTGAAAGAGATGGTGCATCTGTTGGTGGGACTATAAGGTATGTGACATCTACTTTTCTAAGAAATCAAATTTAACAATATGAAATTGTTAAATTCTGCTGGAGGATCTATAGAACATGAAAGTGGGTATTTTAATCTCCATAGGAATTGGCATATTAGTAGAAATTATTTCCAACATATGATGGAGGCTGAATTAAGGCCACTTAATCTTTTCACATGTAAGATAAAAGTTTGACCCAACTCTATACAGTTTGCCTTTTGAAATGGTAAGTTCTGCTTTGGGGTACCGAAGTTGCTACTTATCTTTTTGCAGCTTTACAGTGTATTTTGCCATGTGAGCAGAAATGGACTTTTTTGTATTTGAGTAGGAAAATGTCAAGGAAAACTGTAGAAGCCTGTAGCAAGTCATGTGGATGGTTCAGTAGGTGGCACTCTTTCTCCGAAATTATTGGCCTGGTAAAGTATTTATAGGAACCATTCAGTGAAGGAGGCTTTTGTTGAACGTGACATAAAATAGCTCTCTGACTTGATCGTTGGAGCTCTTAAAATGCATTTCCAAGGTTATTAGGTTGTTAACCTTGCTTGTAATGTGTAATTGCATTTTGTCTACTGCAATTCCTTCTATAATTCCAATAGAATATGATAGTATGCTACACTTTTTGCCTTAAGCTGATTTATAGATGCGCTGTGCAAAGAGAAACTGCTGCTTTGTCACAGATAAAGTGTTTCGTATAGTTTTAGAGTTTTTGTGTTAAGTGTATGTAAAAAGTTAAGTAAAAATGTTGAAGTGGAAGTGACTCTCTACCAGTGCCTATCGTGGTAAACCAGTAATACTGATAAAAGGAAGAAAATAGCAGCAATTTTAAAAATATGATAGGATTTTAATAAGAAGAGTTAACACATATAAAGTATTCTTTGAAAATATGTTTTGGTTTTCTGAATACTTATATTCATTTAAGAGGTAGGATGATATGGATGCTGAATTGGCAAGCTATTTTAAGCTCAGCTATAATTAAGGTTGAGCTGCTGAAAAAAGAAATGGCTCACTTTTTAAAAAGCTACTGTCTTGAAAAAATTCCATTACTTTTTTTCTTTTTTTTCAGGCAAGTCATATAAAATGTTGGAGTGCCTTGGAAAAATGCATTTATCTAGTGGTGGATAGTCTCTCTTGTAAAATCTATCTTCTGTGAAATATAACTAGTTTTTCTCTAAGCAAAAAATGCTTAGCCTAAATTTATATTGACCATGTTTATGAGTATTTTTTTAAAAATATTTCCATTCTTCATTTTTTTCTCTTTTTAAGATAAAATCAACAGTTATAAAGCACAATTCTACGATAGTGGGGGTTTCAAATAGATGTCTTAAACATAAAATTTATGACATTCATGAGGTGCAAAAGTGCTGTGGCTTTTTTCATATTTTGACACTCATTTTCATTAAGTGTCCATTTCAAAGAAAGTTACTGTGTGGTTTTAATACACTATACATACTTTTAAATTGTCACCAGGTGCATTTGCATGAGGAACGTGGACATAATGTCTTGAAATGAAACACTTAAGTGTGTTGAAGATTTATTGTATGTTTGGAATGCTTGTCTGATTAACCCTTCCCTAGCTGTTTTATTTATAAGTGTCCTTTAACATGGACTTGTGTTTTTATAGTCGTTTCTTGCACTGTTAAGCCACGATGACCTTATTACATGACATACATATTACAGCAAAGCATATATTCTGGGACTCATTGTACACATTTTTAATTAATTAGAATGTGAAGCTTGATAGTATTATGCAAATACTTATTGTATAGGACAACTCTTATTCTAAAATGGGTAGCTATCTTTTTTTTTTTTTTGTATAAAATATTTTTAAATCTTGCTACTAGTCAGTTTAGAGACTGAAAGAGGTAGGAACTTAATGTGAGGAGCCTTATGCAAGTTGTTTGAGGATACCTTACATGCTGACTGGGATGAGCAGGCAAGTTTGCCTAGGTCCAAAGAAAAAACAGGCAGACTTCCATTTATGGCAGTTGTGGTAGTACTCTGAACTCTGGGGAAGGAGGGGATCCATATGAAAAAATAGTTAAAAAGGTATTTGGCAACACTTACTGGGTATATTTGTTTAATGATACATTTTACAAACGTTCTGCATACTTAAGTCATTGTGTTCTGATTTCAGACTCGCATCAAAATATTCTCCTTGTAAATACAGTTGATGTTAGTGGACCCAGAATGATTGATTCCAAGTAGAATGAGTCCCTGTACTTAGAGTGCACATACAAAAACATACATAGTGATGTGTAACAGTGTGTTCAGGTGTATTCCGATTGCAGTTTCATCTACTACATAATCCATGTCTGAGTTATCACAAAAGAAATTGTATGCTTGTGAAACTCCAGTTCAGTACAGAAACATAGCCAGACTATGTTAAGATTTAGTTGATATAACTTTTTACTGGCAATCTGTTTGACATTCCATTTAGTTATCTTCATTATTATATTTTGGCTGAAAGTATATTGTTCAGTGTGATGTCTGACATTTTGCTTGAATGAAGTTTCAAGCAAAAACTGATTTACTGTATTAAAACTTTTAAGCTGAACAGTAGTTTCATTTTCATAGTMCAATTAAGTTGTTTTATGGCAATATTATTCTTCCTTATAGTTAACACAAGAAGAATGTAGGGGTACACTATACAAATATAGAACTGAAGAGCTGGATATTGATGTAAGTATTTATATTTCTTTTTCCTTGGAAATGTTGGTATTATTTTGACAATGATTTCCTCCCTTGACTTTTGGGTTTGAAGCATACTTTATATAGGAGATTACCAATAGAAATTGCATTGTAAAATTGAGGGGTATAAAATCTTATTTTGACACATACTACTGATTATATATAGAAACACAAAAACTATGTGTATCGTTTATCCAGCATTGCCTTTCTGTGGAAACTTTATACAAAGAGCAGAAAATTCTTTTCTTAAATATCTGAAAATGATAAATCATAAACGTGAACAGAACTAGCTTAGTTTCTGTATGGCAAAAAGGAGGTGGTCGGGACATTTGTTGAGCAGCGTATTACAGGACATGAAATGTAGCATGAGTATATACCATCAGCTCTGTTATATGCACAGTCTTAAATGATTTTTAGCAGAATTGAATGGTTAAGACTCTGCTTTTCATATTTTGCATGAAATACTGTTTAAAAAAACTCTTGCATTCCTTTGATTTACTTCTTCACTAAGATTAACTTACTAAAAAAAAAAAAGTAAGTTGTTGCATTTTAAGTTTACACAAGCAATAATGCATATCGCTGGGAGAAAGATTTGGTATTTCATAAGACAAGCAGAAAATAGGTGCAAATTCATAACAAGGCTGTGAGGACCTGTGTAAGACCACAACGATTCCATGCATCAGTAGGGCTAACATTAGACATCTCAGGATTCTTCTGCAAGACGCTTGATAGCTCCTTAAATTAAAGCCATTTTCCCTTGCTAGTACTTTGAGAAGATTTGTTTATTCTTTCTGTAAATATTTTGGGTGTGGTTCACTCTGGCAGGTTATATCACCAGATCAGAGGAGAATTGTATGACCCATGGGAAAGGCCAAAATATATTTAGATCAACACTATCTGAAAGGCTTGTGTTTGAGGCACTTGGATGTTGTTTATAGGCTCTACAAATTAGGTTTGCACCTTATTATATTCGACAATCCTTTGGAGGAGTTGTACTTACCCTCTAGAAGCTATCAAAATGCAAAAGATTTGTCAGATGCATTGTGTCGGTTTGATCTTTATCCCCTTCCAACAGTCTTTTGATGTCAGTACTCCTAATGGCATTGCTGTGAATCATGTCAGTGTCTCTGAATTTTGTCATAGCCATATGTAAGATGATTTAACAGTAAAATATATTGTTTAATTAATGGAAATGTGAGAATCATCATATCCTGGATACTCGCATCTGATTAAGCATTATAACTTAGAGCAGTTTTCTTGTGTTAGTGCTAAAACTTGTCTCAGTGAAATGGAAGACTCTTACTGGTTAGAAATTCAAATGTATTTAAGGATCCTGTGAAATCAGAATTGAAAAACAGTTGTTGTGCAGTCTTCCTCCTTGGGGATTTTCAAGAACATACTGGATAAAAGCCCTGAGTAACCTGGTCTGACCCTGCTTTGAGCAGAAAGGTGGACTAAAGGCTTCCTGAGGTCCCTTCCAACCTGAAGTTTTCCATTATCCTAAAACACAGCAAAAATAGAAAATGTCATTGTCCTGGAAGCTACTGCACATCTGAAACACACAAACATCAGAAATTCAGAGAAGTCAGCATTTCAACCATCAATAACAGCTCATGATGCTTAAACTGAAAGACTTTGGAGTAGTTAATGAAAGTTCAATGGCACTGCAAATCGAAAAAATCATTTGATCTTCCGGGTGGCCTTACCAAAAGTAGGGTAGCAGAATATGGTTAGTATTAGTAAATAATTATCAAAAACTACCACCTGAAGTAAACTATAGGAAAGACTATGAATATATGCAATATTCTTTTACCATAATGAAGAATGATAGGTAGAGTAAAACAATATTTCATTACTAGTTATTAAGTTGTAAAGATTTAGCTGTGATTTAGATATAAATAATATTTACATAGAAGATTTAGATATAAATTATAGCTCTTGAGTCATGCTATTTGTAACAGTTATTTCATAGAATCTTAAGAGGGTTTGTTAAGATTAATCTAAAAAGGCAACACTGATGCCTTCAGAACTGTAGAATTCATATTTTGTGGTAACATCAGTTTATGTAGTCTCTTGTAATGCTTTGATCAAGTTATATTTTGGTTATAGATGATGTTAAAAATAAGTCCCTAATTGCAATTGTTTTCTGTTATATACTAGGCTAAGCTTAGCCGTTTATGTGAACAAGATAAAGTTGTACAAGCACTGGAAGAGAAGCTTCAACAGCTACACAAGGAGAAAGTAGGACAATTGTATTTATTACCTAAAGTGGATGTTATTTTACATGCTTATTATCAGAACACTGATAACTGAAATAAAATGAAAATCAGCCCAATGATGCAGAACATTAAAAATAATTCTTTTTATTATAATAGTACACGCTTGAACAAGCTTTGCTATCAGCAAGTCAAGAGATAGAAATGAATGCAGATAACCCAGCAGCCATACAAAACGTAGTCTTACAGAGAGATGACTTGCAGAATGGGCTACTTAGCACCTGTCGAGAGGTATCTCGAGCTACTGCAGTAAGTAATACGTTTTTGCTAGTAAAACTCAGTGAATTGTTAAACAATTATCTTCATGTTCATATTTTTAATTGGGTTGTCTTTGGTGATTTTTCATTACATTTCAACAAACCTCAGTTGTCTTGCACTTGCATGCATTTTTTGCAAAGGCAGCTGGAAAATGATCTTTTCAGTACATTCATCACATAGTCTTTCTTACATTTTTCTTTTGCCAGGAATGAGTACATACTGACTGTAACTGGTGTGGTAATTTTCATCTTTATAATAAGGAAATTGATTAGAGAGCAAGTAAATAATGCAAATAAGTTATTTAGTATAGCAAAATAATAAAAAGCATAGACTTTATCAGATATTTTGTGTAACTTGTTTAAACAAAAGCAGCTACAGGATGAAAAGAAGGAAAGATTACAGTCTCTCTTTATAGTGGGCCAGTGCATTTCAAAGATCTTTAAAGTCATGCACTTTCAAAACCTTAAAAAATGAAAGGAAGGGAATCTCTGCTTACTGTCCTTTTCTTTGAGAAGACAAGACAAAGAATCATCTTTGCCCACTTAAATCAATACCCAAAAGGTATTTGAGTGTCAAATTCCATTGATTTGTTGTGGTGAAACTGATGGGAAGTCGGCCCTCCAATACTGTGTTCAGTCTGAGTCTTAGAGAAGTTGTAAAAGGGATTGTTTAGTTGAGGAAAATGGAAGCAAGGGAAAGGAAAGGAATCTTCAGAATATACTTTTCATCCCCAACTATTTAATTTATGCTAATTTGAGTAAATTGCTCGATGCAGACTTTAAAAGTGAGATGCCAGGGCTGGTCTCAGAGCAGGTTTTTTATTGCACCTCCTCCCATCTGGTATTCATAGTTTCACATATGTAAAATAATAGTATATTAGTAAGTCTAGGGCATTCACTGGCAAACTCACAGGCAGGATTAGATGACTTACATTTGTCTTGCATAAAACATTGCATACACATGCACATGCTCTGCACTCACAGGAATGTGTTCTGTGGGATGAGAGAAGCAAGTTTTCATCTACTATTGTGGGGTTTTGCCCCTGTGGAAAGAAAGTTTAAGACCCATATACCTGGTGTCTGTAAAGGCTGTACTCGGATTAAAATTTCGCCCTATCTTTTTGTTTGTAAAAGAAGACAAAATACTGTTTGCTTTAATTTCATTCAGTATTGTTGGAAATTGAAAAAGTTGCTTAAAGATAACATTCTCTAAAACATGTATGTATTTATTGCTGGTATCTACTTGTGAATTACTTCCTGAAATTTCATGCTCTTGAATGAAGAAAGTATCCTTGTTTTTGTTGAAAGAAGTACCCTTGTTTTGGTTTGGTTTGGTTTTTTGTTGAGTGTGCACATGCATTTCTTTGTTTATGCACTTAGGAACTGGAAAGAGCTTGGAGGGAATATGATAAGTTAGAGTATGATGTAACGGTAATGAGGAACCATATGCAGGAGCAACTTGATCGACTTGGAGAAATTCAGGTGTGACACAGGTCTTATCTTAAAGTACATTTAAGTCATTTTAATTTTCTATGCTTTTGATTAAAGACTGTGCACAAATGAAAAAAGGGGGACGTGTGACACTAACTAACTAACACTAGCTAACGAGGCATAAGAAGAAATTAAAAGTTTGTAAGGGCTGGGGGGGTCTCTAGTTTTTCCTGTTTTTTGAAGCCAGTTTCTTTCTGTCACAGTGATGGTGTCCAAAACTGGGAAGTTTCCTCAGACCTTAATTGCTATGATGGACTTGTTAAATGTTCTCACAAGTCCTTTCTTTTTAACTGCACGCATAAGAATATAATTAAATCTATTCTATCAAAAATAACTTATAATAAAAATATTTTAAGCTTTTGTTCAGGTTTGATACAGCAGTACTTTTCATATAAACCATATGATCTTATTGCTTGTGCTGTGCTCTGGAGGACTGAACAATTAGTATAAGTTCTGAATTTCGACTGAGATCTTTGTCACACAAAAAACACATGGGTGAGCATGGCGTCTGGATGGTGTGGTCCATGCAGTGGTGTGTTAACGGCCATTTGCTCTGGCGACTGATTTTCTATGCATCTATGGAGGGGAAATTACAAGGAAGCCCAAGAGCTGTCAAATTTGCGTATGTCTCATACTTCAGCCCAAAGCATGCATAACCATGAATGCAAATGGATCCCTGGTTTATATGCCGGTATGCAAACACCATGTTCATCTCCACCTGTCTTAGGGTTGGAAGGGATGAGTCCTTTTCTTTCATCATTTGTAGGTCTCCTGTACAAAGCTTGCTTGGGTTTTCTTTGGAAAGACTAGATATAATTCTATTCTTAAGTGCAGTTTCAACTAGCAAATTGCTGTTAATTTAATTGACACATTGTGTTTTAGAAATGACTTAATCTTATAGTTGATGTTTCTGACAATATTTGAATGTTACATCTTTATGGGAAAGGAGACTGTCTGTCATTATTGCACCTTATTTTCCTTCATTGGGAAAAGAAATGTCATATTGTCTACAGAAAGAAAAAGCTTCCTCCCGCCTCAAACATAGTCCAAATTATAGCTCACATATGCTATCTCTTTACTGGCAGACTGAGTCAGCAGGGATACAGCGAGCTCAAATTCAGAAGGAACTGTGGAGAATTCAAGATGTCATGGAGGGTTTAAGTAAACATAAACAACAAAGAAGCTCTTCAGAAGCAGGTAAAGTGATTGTTTTTAGCCCTTAGGAGGTGAGATTGGATTGTGTATACATTTAAAGGATACATTTCACACTTGCTTTTGTATGTTTGAAAAATCTTTGGTGGTACAATTGCTGAAAACAAGAACACAATCAGCTAATTTAATGTTTTGCATATTTGTTTAATAGCAACGTGTAACCTGTTGCAACATGTAACCATCAACATGCTAACATGTTTTAAAAGCTATTTATTGTAAACATTTTTTTTCTTCTCTCCTACTCCCCTTGCCCCCAAACAGGCATGATTGGATCAAGGACCTTTTCAGCTATTAAGTATAAAAATGAGGTATGATTTTAGCATATTTACCACTTTAGCATCACTGAATTTCTTTTATATATATATATATATATATTTATATATATATATATGATAAGAGTGAATATTATTGTAATTGTTTTAAGAGTGTCTGAAATATGTACTCAATATGCTTACATTAAAATATTGTATTATGATTAGTTTTAAAGAGTAATATCTCAGAGGGTAATTTTAAAACTTTCATTTGTTCTTTGTCTTTATATTCTCACCAGTATGTTTCTCTTTTCCATTTCTCACCTTTTCCTCTCTCCAGGCTCTTACCCTAAAAAAAATAACCCTGGTTTTTGGATTTGTTTTCTCCCCACCACAATTTTCATGAGAAGATATACATTGCTTTATATGTCTATTCGCATATTGAGCACAACAAACAGCAGCTGAAACTGCTGGAGCTCCGAAATGTTGAATTCCTCTGAAAATCTGGCTGGAAGTTACAGTTTTAAAGGGACATTGTCATGTTTGTCTAAATTGTACACAATATACATCTGGCTTGCAAAACTTTTTGAAAGTCTAATGTATGTACAAATCTTTAAGTAGATACTGAATTTAATTTTTAAAATGATGTTTCAGAGAGCTTGTACATGTCCATCAGAAAATACAGGTGATAGAACTGAAAAACTTAATAAGCTGAAGAGTGAAATAATTAAAGTATTTCAGGCTAGATAGTATTAAAAATAAAGTCCTCTTGCTCTTTTTTTTTTTTTTTTTTAAGTGTGACATTGTCCCTTTAATTCCAAAAACTAAAGCTTGTGTAGTTATGGTAATATATTTTTATTTTTAAGTTATAAATAATTGTAACAGGTGTGCACATCTAAATAAGGTGACTATTCTACAATCTTTAGGAAGAGGAAGTAGTCCCACCTCGTCCTCCACTCCCTCGGTCCTATGACTTTACAGAGCATCCTCCCATAATCCCCCCTCTGCCCAGTGATAGCAGCTCCTTGCTCTGTTATAGCAGGGGCCCAGTACATCTGCCAGAAGAAAAGAAGATTCACCAAGTTCAAGGATATCAGAGAAATGGATCTCACTGTGTAAGTGGCTTAAACTGCCACATTGTTCTTGAAGCATTCCCCCTTCCTTTGCACAGTCACTATTTTTTTTTTTTTTTTTTTTTTTTGCCATCTGGCTTCTTCTGCGTTATGTTTTTACTTTTGGTTACTGAGTTTTATTTATAGCTCCATCATTTGCTTTTGACATTTTCCTGTCATGTATTCTGTCATACATAAAATGTCTTAAGACTTAAAGGCATGTGTTCTGTGTCTGAGTAAATTTCAGCAAATCGGATTCTTCTCACAAGTTCTTAAAAAACTCTAGGCTTGGAATCCATCTTTGCAGAAGCCTTGTACCAATTTGGTTCCTAAAGATCATTAAAAAAATTGTCCCTTCATGTTTTCATGACAAATTCTTTCTGTAATTTCAGAAAGTCTGTAACTGTTGTCACTCAAATTAATTAAAAAGGAATACCACTGCAACAGCACTTAAACGATGAAACATTGGCCTAAAAAAGTGAGAGCAAAGTCATCAGCAGAATAACCATTTTGAGTCTTAAGACACAAATGCTTGCACAAAAATCCCAGTTTATTTACTTCCTAACTTGTCGTTCTGCAGGGTCCTGATTATAGACTTTATAAGAGTGAACCAGAGTTAACTACAGTAGCAGAAGTGGATGAGTCTAATGGTGAAGAAAAGATAGAACAAATTTCAGAATCAGAATCTACACCTAAAGGTTTGTTCCCAGGCATGTTGTTTACAGTCTTTCAGTGTTTTTCACAAGGAATCCAAAGCTTTAACTGTTATAAAAGCTATATTGTCCTTCATACTTTTTGTAGCCTGTCCACGATGAAACAACTTCCACAATAAAATAATGATTTAATCATATGATGAGAAAGATTTCAGTCAATTACACCACAGAAAAATCAAACCTTACACTCACCAACAACCCTGAAATCCTTATTGACACCATGTCTAATCACATCACTCACATTCCCCATACACCATTCCCTTGAACAATTACCCATTTTATGTGCTTGCCCTTGAACAATTATTCAGTTTTTGAATCAAGCTCCCAATGTTATGTCACTGGAATGTCCAAAAAGGCAGCACCACAGAATTTTCAGGCTCTCGTAAGGCAGGGAAACAATGTCTTTTTCTTTTTTTAATCTTGTAATTGTTGAATTGCCTTCTATCCTCTGATATGATAGGAATAATGATCATGACCTTGGAGTGTACAGACAATAAAGGTCTTTGCAATTGCTAAATGCTTTAGATTCTTCTCTTCATCTAGCTTCTATAAAAGCTACTAATTGCTTGGTAGAGTCCTTTACCAGGAAGTGCTTCTCAATTCTGTTTGTTAAAACACACAGAATAGTTTGTTAAAGGTGACTTCAGGAAAAGCAGTTGCAACTTTAACAATTTAAGCACCCACCAAAAACCATGTTAAGAGCTTTTAAACAAAGTAACTGAAGTTACCCCTTTTCTTTCCATAAGGATTGATATTTCCAGTGCCAACAAGATCGCTGGCTTCTGTTGTGATAGTGTGATTAAGCATGTGCATAGCAGTCTGGTGTAATGGTACTTGAATATGACCCCAGAACTGTGGTCATGGTAAGGGTATTACTTTCATAAGAACAGTTGTGGGAGGGGGTTAAAACTAAGGACAGCATACTGCTTGGGTGTAAAACACAGTGAATGACTCTGTACTGTAATACATTTTTTTTATTAAGCTTGCACTTACCAGACAAATGCTCCTAAATTACTCAATTCAGATTCAGTATGGCATATGCTGAGATGTAATGTTCACTTAAGATGGATATTAAATCTCTTTTAACCTGTGGTGAAAGATGCAAGGTTTAGCCTGAGATTTGCTAATCATCAGCCACGTTAATTGAGGCGGTTGTCTTTCTGATGACGTACCTAAGATTTATTGACCTATGATGTTCCAGGCTATTTATAGACATTTAGGATGAGAGGAAAAGTCATTGTAAAGACAACACAAGAAAGCCTTCTCTGACTAAATAAAGCAAGCTGATATTTTTTTGAGCACCCCACTCTGCTTTTTGTCTTGTTCAGTAAAGAGAGAAGTAATTTTATTATGTCCATCTTTAACAAAACAGTCCTCAGTAACAGGAAGCAATAATATAAATACTTCTATATAATATAAATAGCTTTTGGGGGGGTAGGGAGAATAGCTGCAGTGGTAGCAAGTGGAGGGACACTCTTTATCTTCCTTAAACAATAGACTGAAGTGGGTTTGCGGTAGCTGTGTTTTATCATCTAGTCCACACTTGGAAGCATGTGAATTATTTAGAACATATTTTCTTGTTCTCTGTATTCACTTAATAATCCCATGCATTATGAAAAATACAGGCACTCGTCTGTTTGTTATAGTGTATGTGTCATTAAAACAACAACTTCTGGTTTCAAAGAACTTTTTATGACATTCTGTCTTAACAGTTTGCAAGCTAAAAAAGGAAACAAACTCACAGGCAGCTCATCTCCCTGAAATATTTCTTTCTTGCTGTTTTAAGGAGTCATACTTAAATGACTAACTTCCTGGTACGGGTGCTTCTACGATTCAGTAAATATCAGGGGAAAAGTAAATATTTTTCCAGCTCATTGTGTACTTCACTGTACCAACCACTTTTCATGTTTCTGCTGTCAATCATTTCCCTCTCTGTTTCTTTCCAAATGCCAACAAAAAAGAGAAACATTTTAATGGAACTATGTAAGGTAACCCTGACTGCTCTCCCTAAACAGAGGAATATTTATGACCTGAATAGTGCATAAAGGTGATGCACAAGGCAAATGGACTTCTGCTCAGTGTTTTATCCTTTTGATGTGTAAAGGAGACCCAAACTGTTGTTTTACAGTTTTTGTTTTGAATGCTAGACTTGGCATTCAAATACTTCCAGACTGTTTTGTGAGCCCTACCAAATAATTTGGAGAAACAGTTAAGCTTTCATTGAGTCAATATATCCTCTGAAATCTGTGTGACCTCTCCAGCAAAAACAAGGAGAAATAATTTGTCTGTCAAAGATATTTTTTAGGCAAAGACAGAATACAGTTTTCTCAACAGTTTGATTTCCTGCATGCATCAAGAAGCAGAAATGAAGTATGTGTTATTTAAATATATATATGTATATTTTTTGATAAGTTTTAACTCACGTCAGTTTTCTACCAGGTTAATTACATTTTGGCAAGGGTTCTTTAAGGAGTAAAACTAAGGGCAGATATTGTTAAGGGATGTTGAATGTGGTGGACATCAAGACCCAGGAGATTCCTCTGATCCCAGTCTGACAGAGCCAGGCTGCTGCAGTTCCCTGTCCCTAGGTACAGCTAGTAGCAAGGCTGAGCGAGCACATATTCCCAACAGGCACAAGCACACACACTCAGTACAGATGTGCCCAACCAGCAGCAGAGTAACACAAACACCTAAGCACAAACAGTACGTGCATAAAAATGGAGCAAAACAGCCTGATCTGTTCTTACTCAGCAGCTAATCGGGCTCGAAGCTTGCTAGCTGATCTCATACCCATGCACACACTCGCAGATGCACACAGATGTGCACACACAGTCCTTCCAGGAGCCAGGCAGACCTATGGTATCTCCTGTAGGCAACTCTCAGAGCCCCCCAGCCTCTGCAGTATCTGACTACCAGACCTAAGGTCTCTTGGATAGCTGGCTCCCACACCTCCTCTGCTCACTGGCTAGTCTTGGCTCACAGACATCTTGCAGACAAACAGGTCTTTCTTGTAGCAGCTCCAGACCTATGGTGCTTCCAGTAGCCAGCTCGCAGACCCTCAGTCTTTCCCATTTCTGGCTGCCAGACTATGATCTCCCTATAGCTGACTCCCACATCTCTTATCCTACTCGCCAGCTAGTCTGACTTGAAGATTGCTAGCATCTCACATGCATTCATACACAGGAAATTCTTAGGAATAAAGTTTCATACAAAGATAGGATAGACAGTAATAATCAGGCATAGGGCTTGGCCAGACAAAGCATACTGACCAGCAGCTTGCTTACACACAACCAGCCACTCTTATTCTCCCTCCTATTTTCCCATGCATGTTCTTCCTGTCCACCTTGACCCCTCCCTTTCTCTGCCCTTGTTTCCTCACCAAGTAAATAGCCTGCACATAATTACTTCACTTGTGCCACTTTTGCTACATCCATACCCAAATGTTGTATTTCTCATACCATTATCTAGGTGAGCTTGGCCTTATGTGCTATTGCTGATAGAATTACTTAGGCGCTGCTGGTCTTGCCAGTTCTGCTTCCCAGAAAGTCCTCAATACGCCCCTCCAATTATCTGTGAAGTTTGGCCATCTCTCACATAACTCCCCCTTAACCATCTGTGAAATCTAGCCATTCCTCACGGTGCTACCTATAACTTCTGTCAGTGTCTCACTGTTACTTTTATGTCCAGTAATTTCTCTTATCATGTGCAGTAGTTTCTCATGTTCTGTTCGGTTAGATAAACCTCAGGCTGGAGGCTAGTAATCTACCTGCATACCTTAACAGCCATGATAGTTAGGCATTAGGGTCTTTGTGGTCTTTTTGAAGAACAGTTTCCAGGGCTGACAACATAAAATTTTAGAAAATAATAAACTCTTCTGGTGATATTTTCTGTAGCATTTAGTATGTTGTTTTACTGTTTCACAGGCTCACATTTTCCTGTGGGAGTTGTACCGCCTAGAACCAAATCACCGACTCCAGAATCTTCAACAATAGCTTCTTATGTCACTTTAAGGAAGAATAAGAAGATAGATTTAAGAACGGTACTTTAAAATAAAATAAAACATAAAATAAAATAAAAACTTTCAATCATTCATGGGTAGTGATGTGTTAATTTTCTAAGCTTAATTTCTGTAGTTACTTAAAAAAAATTGTAGCTTTTTCATTTCCTTTACATAAAAATCACAACGTTATGAGGTAAGACAAAATATACCATATTAATGGAGACAGCTATAGAAAGAATGACATAACTGTAAAGGTCATATATAGTAAACTGCACAGAGATTTCATTGCACTCAAACAGGTGAACAGCTAAGTGACAATGAAAAATCTACTACGCAACTGAGAGCTGAAGTTCAAGCTCATTTTTTTCTGATAGTTCATCACTACTATTGTTATTAGACTCAGGACAGCAGCAGTGAGCAGTCATCCCGTGTTGTATTGAAAGGATGTGAAGCATCTTCTGTTAACCTTTTTGAAGGATTTATCTTTGGGTTTTGGGACAATTTAACAATCTCTGTATAATAAATACTAGGTTTTATTTATTTTACTGCAAAAACAATTTAGGAAAAACCTAAAGCAGCCAGAAAATAAGGATACAGTGATCAATATGTGGGTAATAAATGAAATTTCAGATCAGGTAGTCCCTCAGTGTTTGTCTCGAAGACAGAGTTAAAATGCAGGTAGTTCAGGCACGAGAGGGGGACTTTTGCCAAAGCTGGAGAACAAATAGAAGAGGAAAAGTTGCAGGAAGAATGGGAGAGGAGAGAAAAAGTAGCAGGATGTTGACTGAAGAAAGAATACCACTTTTCACTTGCTATTAAATGATGTCTAGCTGTATCTTTTCTTAGAATAAAAAAATAGAAGGGACTATTAGATCAACTGGTAGAAATATCATGGATCATTAGATTTCATTTATATTTCTGTCTCAGTCAAGTGTTTGACTATGGTACAATATTTGGTAAATTGTTTAAACTTGGCAGGATGGCTTTGAGAAAGCATCTACCCATTCTCTTGACGTTTATCATTGGTAATGATGTCACTGTTAAATATAGATGGTTAGATAGATATATTCCTTCCTTTTATTTTCAATGTCAGCATTCATTTATTAATCATTGGTTCTTGTACTTTCTTCAGATACATAGGAGATCTTTTCTTGCCAACTATTTTTCTGCTTTTTAGTAAATCATTAGGTGATCTTTTGTGATAAGCTGAACAGTTTAGAATCTTGCTTTCTTTTAAAAAAAAGTATCCTTCCATTTAAGGAGAGACCAAGAAGTGCAGTGGAGCAGTTGTGTCTTGCAGAAAGCACTCGGCCTCGAATGACTGTGGAGGAACAGATGGAACGAATAAAAAGGCACCAACAAGCTTGCCTAAGAGAGAAGAGAAAAGGACTAAATATTATTGGTGTTTCAGAGCAGTCTCCTTCACAGAGCCTGTCTTTTGTCAGAGATAATCCTTTTAAGTTGACACAGGTGAGTCCCAAATATGTTAAATAAATAAGTTTTAGGAAATTATTCTTATTCCAAAGTCACATGATATTGTGTGCCTATTTGAGACTGTTCGTATAGAAGAGCAGTCACAATTCTCTACCAGGCACAAGAGAAAGGGAGATGACAATCTTCATGTTTATACCTAATGATAGTGAAATTCACCTTCTTTTTCCTGAAAATAAATAGTTAAAATTACATATACACATTATGCATTGTGATGTTTATTAACAGCTATGATATTTTGTCAAATTTAACAAACTGTGAAATTACAAGCTTTGTCACTGAATACAGTGTCAGGGAGAATCATGAATCATTTGATGTATAAATCATGAAGATCGTGTGTCATGTAGTATATACAAACATCTTTAAAATGATTTATAAAACATTTGTAGGTAAGTGTGTATTTTAACACCATAGCTCTTAAATGGTGTTCTCTTTAGCTGTGGTTTTTGAGCCCATAAATTCATAAAAATAGAATCCTCACTTTCTTTCTCACTCATACTTTTATTAAGCAACAATTAAGGCAAAGTGGTGTGTTTATTAAATGTGTAAGGGTGGAGAGAGAGGAGGAGGTGGAGGAAATAATTGCTTGTTATTAACCAGGAAATACTGACTCGAATACTTCTTTCAAAACAAAACAAAAAAACACCTTCAGGACAAAAACAGAAATAGATTCAACTTGGTGCACGTTACAGACACAGCCTGCTACTTTGCAACAGCTGAGTTAAAAAATGAATCATGTTCTCTTTTTCAAGAGCTTAATAGAGTTATCTTTTTATCTTCTGACACACTTTGTGTCTCATAGATCCTGCTGTTAATATTTTAGAGTAACCTGGAAATACCTCCTTTCATGTTTCACATTTGTTTTGACATGTGATTCTCCAAAGCCAGGTTAAATGCATTGCACTGTAAAGAGGTCACTTATTTCCAAATAAGTTTTAGGATTTTTATTAATCTAAAACTAGCATGCTAAACTGTCTTCAGAGCTATGCAAAAGTTACTTTTCCTTCAACAAGGTTGGATCCCCTGAAGATACTGAATTCAAGTTTTGCCTTTGCATTGCAGTATCTGTATTTGAGAGGATGTCATGAATGCAGGGTGGCTGCTCCAGATATTTTTGTAAATAATGTGGCCTTTCTCACGAGGAGGAAGTGCAAAGCAAAGCTTTGCACAAGTTTTTTTGTACTCTTTGCACAGGTGTTTGAGCTTCACCACTTTCCTTAGGTATCATTTCATACTTCAAGGTGAGGAAGCTAACAGTAGTGTATTTATTGTATCTGGTTAGCAGGTGCTCTGCTTACCCTGGAAGCAGAGAGGGAAAGTGGCCAAATCCTAAACCCTGTGTGGCAGCACCACTTGCCACACAGGCTTCAAAAGAATTTTCTTCATGTCAGCATAAACTTCAGGCTGCTGGGTGAAATCAATGCTATGTGAATGAGATGAGAAATTTACAGTGTAAGTGAAAATGTGTGTGAATTAGATCTTTAGCTAGTAGTCCATGCTACCAGATCGCTTTTCCTGTGGCAGCTTCTTATTCTTCCAGAATGCTTTTTGGTAAAGGGCCCCAAGGTGAGCCATTACACTGTATTAATACTACTTATTTTTAAAAGCGTAGTTTTAATGCTTCTGTTCTATATAGGAATGCTTCTATTGATTTCACACAGAAAAATGATGCAGTAGCATTAACTGCTGGAAGTCTTTTCAGTTGAAGTTTTGTTAAGAATTGGAGCAAAAGGATTTTATAAACATCCTTTATTATATAAAGGGGATATTAGTATCCTTTATAAATACTAATAGGATAGTAATATCCTTTAGTTATATAAAAGAAATTAGTATCCTTTCTAAAAGATACTAATATCCTTTAGTATTATCAAAATACTAAAGGAAGTCAGTTAACAATTGTTACTGTTTGGGACAAGTGTACAATATGGGTGCATACTTTATGTAGGAAAGCAGAGAGGTTGATTTGTGAACTGGCTTAGATGGAATTTCCTCCTAAAAGAGTTCATGTGCTTAATTGGACAGGAATTCAACCACAAGATTTGCTTCTTTCATGGCTCCTGTGTTTCTCCATCCCAGTACTTAGTTCGACATGACTTATATGAAGTTCAGTTTGGTTTGTTATTCTGACAACATAATTTTTGCAGTTCAAAATCTTAAGACGCCTCTACCATCCTTCCTCAAAAATTTTGTCATATTTTTATGCTCTGTGCAATGGCTCTTTTTATGAAATAAGTAATATTGTGGTTTTAACCTCATTCACTTGTCCTCTGCTAGTATCAGATGTCCCCTGTTAAATCAGTTAACAGTGTAGTCTTGGAAGATACCCAAGATAATTGGAGATCATGCATGCAAGTGTGCTGTAAATTTTGCACTGTAGAAGTAGGTTTTTATCAATAATTTTTTAATTAGGAAAAAGTTAAAAAAAAAAATCAGTGCTTATGAATTTAAATAAGAAAAGTACTAAACCTGTGTGTAACTGAGCTAAATATAAATGGAGTTACAGAAGATAAGAAAAGGCAATGAATAAAAATGCTGGAACTTCTTGGGGGGAAGTATAATAATATTGCACAGAAGAAAAAGGTTAGGCAGCCTAAATGCAGATGTTACTGCAAGTGGTCTCCCTAAGGTGTATATTACTTTATGCCACTGTTGTACATTGGGCAGTTTTCAAATATACAAAAAAATTAAGAAACTCAACAGTGAGTTCTTAAAAACAGTTTTAATTTTGCTTACTGGATTATGGTATGTATTGCAATGGAATGTCACTTAGAAAATTTGAGATTAAATGCTCAAGGTTTCTTAAGTAATTTGTTACCATATTCAGAAAGGAGAGTGCAAGCCTCAGGCAGAACTGAGACTGTAATAACTACTTTTTTAATAGTAAGTGTCTATATATCAATTTTGTTCTGCAGAGTCGAAAAAAGGATGATACTGTACCTAGTAACATAGAGAGTGCTGTTAAAGATAATTTGAAACAAAATAATGAAAGTCCTGGAGAAGAAATAGCACAACTAAAAGATGATGGAGCACAAGAACATAATTCAGATTTTACTAAAGAGGTACTAAACGGTGCTTAATTGAAGGGTTCATCAGTCTGTCCTATGGTAGAATTTTTTTTAATTGCAGACAGCAGAGTATGGGGATTGAGCCAATTAATTTTGCTTGGAAGATTAAGGTGTCTTCTTGCATGTAAAAAATGTTCTACAGAACATTTATAGTGCAAAATTCTTACCAATATTGTGCAGCATATATAGTGCAAATTGGATCAGATGTGTCTGTTACTGAGAAATTCATTTTTCTTAGTTGTGTATGTAGTCTTCTTAAATTTCATTTTACTTAACATTAGCTCTTCATGTCTTAATTGATGGAAAATGACAGAATGGTCTTTGAGAGTTGCTTCTTTGAAAACCAAGCTGATATTGATGCATCTTTAACTAGTAATCATTGATCTGTTCTTTGTATAAGATATCCTAATATTTTTTGACAGTCATTTCTTACACCTGACTTCTTTGTGTGGTTGGCACCAGTGCATCAAATTGTTTAAAAGAAGCAGAATAAAGCTGCCACCATAACTTACACATGAAGTTAGGTGGTAACTGCGATTTGTGCTATTTGGTCATCAGATTGATTCTTGTCTCAAAATAGTCTGACTCACTTGGCAGTGTTACCTTGGTACTGAAATGCCCTGAACGCTCAGTAAAAGCAGGCTGACTGTGAGGAGCAGAGTTTACTGGAGCTTTTCCCACATAAGCATATCCTCCTTGCAATTGTATGTTTATAAATTTGCTTGTGTAGAATTTTTTCCCCTCTTTTGCTATCCATATTCTTTCATTAATCTCCCTTTGGTTTTCCTTTTCCTCCCTCATTTTTCCTTTTGCTTTCCGATATTTATTTGGCTTTTTAAAGCATGTTTCTGATGGATAATGCTATAAAATTAGATTATTAACATTTGTTATTTCTCATGGTTTTAAAAGCACTTTCTACTGAGAGCCTGTTGCTTTATGTTAAGTAGTCAAGTCTTTTAAAGGAGTATTATGTGACACGCTACCATCAGTTGTATCTAATCAGACCTTTAGGAGCAGCATTCAAGCTCATCAGCAATGTGTTCCTGCAGCTGGAATTGCCGTTGGCATTGTTAAGAGAGGGATAGTAAGAGAAAAGACAGAGGCTGCAATCTAAAGAGTTCAGATAAATTCTGGAAGCTATTAGGCCAAGTCCTGCTCGTTGACTGTGGTGTGTGTTTCAGGATAACACTATCAACTTGAATGGTATTGATAAAAATTTCTTAAGTTATGTAATTCTGAGTTACTAAGTTTACATGATGACAAAATTTGTCCATTAATAAAACTGTTTCCTGATACTGTGTTTCTTGTCTACCAGTTAGTATGTGTTACAGCTTTTTGTTTCATGATTTCAATTTTTTTATAGCTGACAAAAACTGATGGTCTTTTATCAGATGCACATGTTGTATCTGACTCAAAAGAAGTAAATAATGAAGAGAAAGCAGAAAAGGAAAAGAAAAATAAATTGGAAGAAACACATGATGGTGATATAAGGTAAAAATAAAACAAGATGTGGAGGGGCTATTTTAAGCTTGCACATTGTATTTATTAGTTGAAAGTACCAAGCAGCTAATGAAATACCATCATAAATACTTATAAGGTATCTTTATATGTTTGAGGGGTTTACTTACAGAGAAATCCAGTGAGAAACTTGAGCAGTGTAAGGGTTCAGTAAGAGGTGATGAGTAGGTGGGAGAGGCAATGTTTATTTTCAAGTATTGTCCCAGTTATAGGCAGAATATGTTCATAATCCTCGCTTTGGAATATAAAAGGTAGTTATGTTGGCTCAAGCTTTGTATCTTTTTTTTGTGAAAGCTTCAGCCAAGGTAGTAGTCTTCCATAGCAAGTTCTTTTTTGCTGATATTTAAGAAAACATCACATTCAGGAGCAGACTAAATGGCTTATTTTACACCTCATGCTTTAATGTCTACTTCACTGTTTCATAAGATAGCAAAATTAGAGGAATATTGTATCTCAGATATTCCTCTTTAATGATTCATAACTTCATAAATTGCACAGATTCTACAGTTGCATTATAAATCCTAAGGGAGTTCCTACATTTGATCATACCTTTCTCACTGTTTCTCACACTTCAGTGAAATAGGTATCCTGTAGTAGGAAACTGAGCATGTGTGAAGGAAAGGAGTTCAGTTAACAGTACTCAGTTCTTTGAAGAGTCTAAATTTACAAGGTAGAAGTGTTTCAAAATAGGTATTTGACTTGCATTACACCAACTTCCAAGTTGCAAGGTTTTTCTATTAGCAGAAGAAAACTAAATTGTAACTCCTATACTTAGTGGTTAACACCTGAAATTAAGTTAGAGCGTGTTCTAAAAGCTGTGCTTTTTTTAATCAGCTTGCAGAATGTGACCACAGTTACAAACCACAAACCTAAAACCCATTCAGAAGAAAGTGAAATAGTCAGCGTTCAAGAACAAGAAGGGATTATTTCTTCATTTGAATTAGCAGCACAGTCTTCAAAAGGAAGTCAGAAAACAGCAGGTATGAAAAAAGGTTTGACTGAAGCACAACCTACACACTACAAGTGTAAAATTTTGTTTCATTTTGGTGATGTCTTTTGATGCTCTTAAATCCTTGTGAATTGAAAAGTGCTGACATAGTCTAGATATCAAATGTGTGTTTGGGTAACATAAAGAGAAAAGTAGTTACCCAATGGATAACTACAGAAATTCCAGTTTTCTGAGGTTTTATGTAGATCTTGTGAATACATTTAATTCAGGGATGAGACTGTTGCCAGAAACTGAGTCAGACTGTAGGTTTTGGTTGGAGCAAATCCTTCCATATTCATCGTGTAGAACAACTTCTTAATCCTGGATATTTATACACTGTTTACCCTTACCTTCTTGCTAATGAATTGCCTCCAATACCACCAAGATTGAAGATTCCTCAAGAGTTTCCAGTATATACAGTAGATTATGAGCTAGCAAATAAAAGACCACTGTTTGGTCATGTTTTCAGGAGTAAGAAAATGTGTAGAAACAAAAAACAGTAGCCGATTGGTAATACAACTGGTGGTGCAGCCTGCAAGAACCAAAAGCTGGAGTAAAGCAGAATTGTTTTTGCAAAGAGAAAAAAGAAAGGAGAGCATGTGGGGGAGCAAGAAAAAAGAAGACAATTTAAGGTGTTATTAGAATATTTGGTGAGGGAAATGGTTGAGTAAGCAAAATGCTGAAATCTATGGATTTAAAAGCTGACCTGGACCTTTGTAGTGCAGTCAGCAATCCTTTCTGTGACTTGATAATCCAGACCAGAACTTGTAAATACATTTTATAATGTCAAGCAGAATAAGAAATGCTTAGTTATTCTGAGTTAGAGATATAAAGGTGGATCTAGAAGTATCCTGAACAGTTAAATTTTACATCTTCTGTCAAAATGTTTCCTCTCTTTGTAATGTAAATAACGTTAGCTTTCATGTGTTCCGTTTTTGTTCCTTAGATGTTCTACTAGTCACTTATAGGTCTGCATGATGATCTTTCTTGAGAAGAGCTTACATTCTTCTCTGAATTGTGTTCATTGTGCTGTGGTTTTTAAAAAGATCATATTTTAAGTCTTTACTTGGGTAACTTTCATTTGATTCTGCTTATATTTCTTATGGTTTGAAATGATGATTTTCAAGCGTATATTATTATGGCTTGGAATCATGATTTCAAGCTAAGCCTTGCCTTCTGTAACTTTTATTTTTATTTATCTTGCTGTATGACTCACAGTGAAAAGTTTGCCTTCTTCACCAGAATCATCATTGTCACCAGCTCCATCTACACAACCACAGCTCACAGAAGGATCACATTTCATGTGTGTGTAGTTACAGACAAGTACGTTTTTTTTCCCTCCCCTCCTGCCATATTCCTATTATTTTTCAGTGTGTGTATTCTAGTTATCTTTCTGAGAAACATCTGTAGACAATATTATGGAAGACAAAGGTATTTGCAATGTTGAATACAACCTAACTAGAAAATAAAATAAAATAAAGAAATGTATGGTTTTGCTTGCAAGTAATGTATTCTGTATTCAAATACAAAGAGAAAGGACTAATTGGCTTATCAAGCACACTTTCCTCAAATGGCAGGATAATAGCCCTTTGCTAAAATATATGAGAGACTTAAGCTGTTACAGAGCAGATATGCAGTTAAGGTAGGAGCATCAGTGCTCAGGTGCAAATAAGCCGTAATGCTTCAGTCAGGGTACTGGGCCAGGGGAGCTAGAGCTCTTAGGGATGCATAGGAGGGCATGGAATAAAGTCCCAAAGAGTTTATGGCTTTAAGACACAGATAAAGGGGGCATGAAAAATAGAATGGGAAAAATGAGGGTGGAAGAAGTATAACAATTACAAAAATATATATTTTTTCTTTCTATACAGAGATAGCCTTTCTCTTGCCTTTCCATACTAGATGATTTCTTCCAGGAATCAAGTTAGAAAGCATGAGTTTGGCTAGATTTACATATTCTTGCCTGTAGTGTTACCTACTTGATGAATGAAAGTAGAAATATAAGTAAGCATATTTGTTTATACAGRTATTTAAAGAAACTAATAGGATACAAAACTGAATGCTTTGGCGCTTTACCAGCATTTAAATCAATCAACATTTTTTTGTTGCAAGGAGGCACCTGTTTAAATAAGCTTTCTACTAAAAGAACAAGCTTTGTTTTAATGGTAATGTTAAATGTTGTAGATGATATGATTTAGGAAAAATTTAAATCAAGAAGTTTTCAGTGATTTAGCATGGGAAGGTCTAAAATGCATTTTCCCATTTACTGTCCCAATCTATATCACCAAGCTTTAATCTTTGCAAAATTATGCCTACTGTGCATCATAAATTCCTTTCTTATATGAACTGTAGGCAGGAAACTATTTTTATTCTTTAACAAAATGGAAAATATCTTCATCTTTTTGTCCTTTTGCATGTAAAGATTGCATTCAATACTGACACCTGTGGTGTTGGCTTCCTGAGGGTGTGTCTATCATGACTAGATTCAGTTTGGACTCTTAATGCTTTTATTCAAAAAGTAATATTATGGAAGTATTTAAAACTGATTAGTGGGACCATTTGGTTTTTATGGAAATACTGATTTGTGTTAATGCTTTTTAATTTCACTGTATAAACACATTTATGATGCCTCTTATTTTTAACTAGGACAAACATTACCTAGTCAACTCAGTTGCAGATCAGGAGTCTGAAACTGTATTGCTGATTTCTCTCTGCAGGCACAGCACGCCTGTCTTGAAGGGGAGCAACTTATAATTTCACCAGAAACTCTTTACCAATTTCATCAAGTTGCTCTCAGCTCTTGTCATCAGCTCCAGTGATCAGATCTGCAAATTCATTTTTTAAGTATTTTTGCTACATCTGAGATTAGCAAAGGTGAAGAGCTGGTATAGTGATCTGATCTGTAATTTAATGCCTAATCCTTGGTGTCCCACAGTGTTATGCATCTATGGCACTGTAACTATAACCTTAACGTTTAAGACAAACAGAACGTCATTGCTTGTGACAAAGTAACGCATCCCTGGGCTGGTACTTTTACAAGTTACTCTCTGCTTGTACGCGCCTCGCTGTAGTGGAGCATGTATTCCAGAAAGCAAAATATACCCCTTTTGGCTGCTTTGTATTTGAACGGAGTTAGAAAAACTATTCAGTGTATGTGCACATGCATTGCAAACTTCCTCATTGCACTCAATGCCCTTGTTAGTTGTTTTCTTGGGGCTCCAAAACAAATTGATGCCGTGAGCTGGGCCTAGTGTATGTAGGAGATGTATGAACGTAATCTGCTAGCCCGCAGGGTTTCCTGCCCCTTGCTTTCTGGGACCGTATCCCAGTATCTCCAGTGCTTTGCTGGAGGGTAGGTCTTCTCGTGTGCAAGAGCTTTGTCTCTCTCAAGGGCAAGAAATCCTGTGCAGCGGAGGGAACTTCAGAGCTCTAGGATCAGGCCTGTTCTTACTAGACCCAATTTTTCAGGAGGCATCTGGAAAATGTATGGCAGATTTCAGAGAATAATGAGGTAATACCTATATTTAGCTTTTACAGTCAATTAGTAAAATGATACTCTTGGCACAATGCCGGGAGAATTTGGCATAGGAAATTGGTGGTACAGGATATTCTAGGACTAAGAAAAAAACCATTAACACAAAGCTACTTTCTTTATCACAGCTTTTGCATTGCAGAGACAAATCTGGATGTGTACTACTGATGTTGTTACATTTTAAGCAATGCATTTACATGGAATAATGGAGCGATAATGAAACTTTATACAGCACCTGGATCCAAAGCTCAGAAACATTTTTACTAACGAACTGTTAATGCTATTTATAGAAGTCCTTTCAGCATTTACCAAAATGCAGCTAGCTCTGGGTGGAGTACTACTGCAGAACGCCCGTTACAGTATAGCAAATGAATAATACGGCATCCGTTTTCAAGCCTTGCTTGTCATTTGTAAAAGCAATTAGGGTCTTTGCTATTACTGATCTTATATGAAGAACACTTGATTTGGCAATATGCAGCAGGTTAAAACTCTCGGAGTAAACTGTTTTTCATACAAAGATGTGTAAATTTGAAAAAAAAGTTTTACTTTTGATTCTTGCTGTCAAAGTACTTTGACAGCCGTATTATTCATCAGGAAAATTATTTTGGAAACAACTTATTTCTAAAATACATTATAATTTATTATGTTCTATGTTGTTGATAACTATTGCTAGGGTGAGGTCAGAAATTCCGTGCTGTGTGTAATCCCAGGAGTTACTTTATACAATATTCTGCTGTTGCTAAAATAGAATAACTTAATCTATGTCTGTCTTTCAGCACTAACAGCTTCTGTTGAAAAAATTCATGCCTGAGATGTATGGACCTGACCTATGGAAATGTGAGAAGATATTGTACAGTATATTTTAAATCTATGAAATTCATAGTTCTGATGCTTTTGGCCACAGAGCATCATTTTATCACTTCCTGGAAAATGTTTATTCCAAGAGAGCTTTAAATGGCCCATATGTACACTCAACAACCTTCAGATTGTTCTGATACCAGCTCGCTGCTATGATTTCTGTGCACATAAAATAAAGGTTCTTTTTAATGTGCAGCCTACAGTCAGAACTTTATTTGATATTTTCCTGAATTTAGTGTTCTTTTAATTATGGATCATATAAATTTGCTTTTTGCTTCTTTTAGATGCATTATAAATCAGTTAATTTTACATATCACCATTAAACCTTGTTTTACACTTTTTAACACTACAATGTATTGTTTTAACATTTATTTGTAAAAATTTTTATATATATAAATATATATATAGATATATTTAAAATGTGCCATTTTTATTATTGCTTAGTAAAATATGTCCCGTTTCTGCTGTAATTATTTCTTGGTCAGGTTGCAATGTCAGCAGTTACTGCCACACTTCCGTCAACATATACATTAATGTTAGTGCTTTTTTTTTTTTCTTAAATAAAATGGAGTGTAGGTATTTTGAGGTACTGGGCTTTTCCTTCGTTGGTTTAGGGTGTGTACAGCAATAAGTAGGTTTTCAATCCAGTATTTAGTTTGTGTACAAATGTAATTATATTCATTGTGTATATATTATACAATGAGCACATCTGATGTAAGTATAAGAAGCTACTTATTATTGTTCAAATACAAATGTTCATATCTCATTTCTTTTATATCATATTAAATAAATGTTGATGTTCTTAAGGACTTGTATGGTTAGTATTTTTTCCAGCCAACAGCTGTCATACGGCGTGTTCCACCTCTCAATGCGGGGAACACAACAGTTCTTCTCTCACCGGCGACGTCACCTATGAACCAGCGCAGCAGTGACAGACTTTTAAGAGATTCCAGTCTTCCTCTATGGCAAAGAACGAGGCTGCAACACAGAACAAAAAGACAACTTGCAACTGAGACGCAAGAAATACAGGTTCAGCTCCTGACTCTCCCAGACTTGTGTCGTGTCATTGGATTAATGACTTAGTCACTCTGTGCCTCCATTGCCTGCCTGTTTACATGAGCAGTAATAGTCTGTCTCACTGGGGTGTGGTGAGAAGGAATTCAATATCTGCAACTGTTGAATGCCACATTTAGTAGGGTTAAGGAGAGAAGTATGATGATTCCTTGAGGCTTTGACATCTGCAAAGCATCTTCCATGAACCAAAAGAAAACCTGAAATAGTCAAGTGTCATCAGGCTACAGATGTTACTAGCTTCACTTTTCCATCTCGCAATCTGTCTGAATTTGCTAGAGACCAAAGAGGTTTACAAAAGAATGATGAAAAATGAAAAGATTTAAAGGGAAAGCTTTTGAATCTAGGATATAAAGATAAGAATTTTCTAAAGATTTAAGCAACTGCTGTATGCTTCAGTGCACGTGTGTGCCATAAGTGGTAAGGAAAGTTCCATAAGAAGAAGAGTGCCAGCTCCTGTTGTGCCTTCCCCCCCCGCCCATTAGATAAATCATATCCTGTTAAAGTTAATCTGAAGGTACTGGAGACTACATAATTCATTGTGCTTTTCCATAAAGGAGTGCCTGGGTTTGACACGCAGTTTGAAATTAACTCTTTATCACTCTACCCCTATAAAGTAGGAGGTTTTGTTCCTCTTACTCTTCTGCCACTCCCAGCTCTGCTCTCAGTTCTTCCTGGGGTGCTTTACCACACAGAGACATAAAGCGCATTTTTTGCTTCTCTTTAAAAAGTCAAGAAATAGGAGGCTGACAGTTTGGCCAAATAGCCTTTCCTCCTTTATTGGAACAGTAGCCCCAGATTAGTCCATCCACACATCCAAAACTGAGTGAGCACAAGGAGCTTGATTTTTATAGCTCAGCCAGCTAAGATTTAAGTTTAGTGGCACCACTGAAATACCTGGGGCAAAGCAAAGCAAATACAACACACCCTGTTCTCTCCTTAACCCGTAAAGAGAGATCTGTCCAGCTGTCAAGCTTTGCAATCTCTTCTTGTCCTTGCTGTCAAGAAAAGATTTGCAATCCGTTGAGGAAAGAATGACTAAGTGGTTTTTGGACATTTGTAGAACGTGTCTGTTTATAGGTGTTGCTGGTTTGGTATACCTGCAAAGCAGGTGCAATTTATACAGAGGTTGGGAGAGTGGGGAGGAATTGTCAAGTTTTTGCTGGTATAATTGTTGCTAAAGACAGCAAACAGATGATTTACAGGAATGTGGCAACACTCATAGACTGTAGTTTCGCTTCCTGTGGGCACTTGCAGCAAAGATTTGAAATTTCATTGGGTGCTCTATCTTTTGTTTCTTATGGAAGAAAAATGTATTGCTTTGTGTTATCACAGAGCATCTACCGTCTCTTACCTCATCAGAATAACTCATCCCAGTGGTCATGCTCCTGAGGTATAGAAATAACAGAATGCTGACACTGTCAGCTTTCAAATGTCTATTTTAAGTTTGTATCTAGGGTATTTTTATATTTCTGATTGATTGCTTTATTGGCTATTGCACTGACACTTGTATATACAGAACGTGTGCTTTTTTTCAAAAGTAGAGTCCTTAGGAATAATGCAACACATTCTCTACAGATGTTCATGCTCTTCAGAACCAATTACATCTATTTTTGTCTTTTGTTCACTATTTGCATTGTTCCAAGACTACTACAGAATGTGATTCCTAAGTTCCTTAATAAAGTGACATTACTCAAAAAAGTTATAGTTGGTGTCTTGGCAGTTTTTGTGTGTGAACTGTTGTAGACTGGCTCACAGAGAAAGAACTCATCAGGGCAATTGAAACCCAATCCTTGTTTTTGTTACAACTGAGCAGGGGGAAAATAGTCTTCAGTTAAATAAAAATTTTCTTATAAATAAATCTGTCATAAAACTAGTACCATAAGGTCTTATTCTCAGGCAATCAGAAAAATTAAAAACAGTTTGTTTTTATCTACATCACTTTAGTTGGACAGTCTGGGAAAGAATTATTACTCACTCTAGTGGATCCACTAGATATAATAACCATACATGAAGAATGTTAACGGTTTGCACTGTCAATAATAGAGTTACTAAATTCTCTAGCATTTGGGCTGGTGGGTTATATTATATCCTGCAAGAGTAAAGCAGTGCAGTGAAAGATCTTTAATCAGTGCTTGTGCTGGTCTTAACCCAAACTTTCCGTTATATTGTAACAGCGAGGTACTTTTTTTCTTTTTTTTAATAAAACAAACCATAAATAGTACTCATTCAGGTCTCAGAAACAGGTCATCATGTCTGTTCCGCACTATATTTTTTTTGTCCCTGTAATCCTGGATTCTGCTGTACTTATTTTATGAAGTTATTCTAAGGTAGACTCTTTTTATTTCAATTTGAATCCTCAGTTAAAATGTTATTTTCCATCATTTGGAAAGTTGACATTTAAATGGCCTATGAACAAATTGCCTATACCTGGCATTAATAATGTATCTGGAACAACTTAATTTAACTTTTTTAAGGTTGCCCGTGAAGATAGCAGAGCAACATCTGGCTTTCATTTCTTCTAAAGAACAGTATATATACTTGCAGTTATATTCTTGGAGTGTTTAGCCTGTCCATATGGGAACGCTGAAGAAGCTGCTACAAAATAAAATGGAATATGCTGGTGGCTGAAAGCAAATGTCTGGCCCAAAATGAAGGCTAAAAGCAGCTGCTTTCTGAACTTGACACGCACAACTTGTTACCCAGCTGTTTCAGATATGTCAATATTCAAATGTTACTTTTGGAATGAATTTTTTGGTGTTTTTATGTGATGTTTCTCCACTTTGTCATACTCCAAGCAAAATCTTTTAAGATCTATCTAAATGTATTAGATAGCCATTGCTGTGAAACTGCAAGCAACTCTTGATTGTAACTGTGGGTAAGTACCATCATTAGGACGACTGCTAATTGGTTCATGTGGCAGTCTTTCTATGGATGTGTTGAAGAACATTATTTAGGCTGGGTTAGCTTCTGTTTGGGATAAAAGAAAATGCTGGAAGAAAATGGTGCTGTTTCCAGTGGACTCCTGTAGAGTGTAACAGGACAAAAACAGATGTGATCTCATTAGCTTCTTTATTGCTGAAACCAAACGTAAAATACGGAATGAATTTTTGGTCAAATTCTATCCAGATCCCTGTTCAACGGAAAAGGAATACTTCAAAGAATTGGAGACTAAAAATGGAAGCAACCCTCTTCCTCTCTTGAAGGTGAAATCAGTATTGTTAAAAATTGCAGACCCTGTGGCTTGAAGTTCATAAGTAGAAGCAGCACAATCTACCTAAGACCTAGCGACTTGGTCACTGAGAATTTCCAGAAAATACTGATCGTCATCTCTCACCTGGTGTTTCTCCTGAATTGCAGCAAAGTGACTGCCCGTGTTCAGATCCCTCTTCTGCAAATTTAAATCCACTCTCAGCCCAAGATGTAAAATCTTCTGCATACCTTGTATGGAGAAAAAAATGCCATATCCATACAACAGCTGTCCCGACAAAAGAACAGGGCCAGCTGAATCCAGGTCACCAATTTCTAGCTTTAGATTACAAAAATTGCAGCGGCTCAGCATCTTTGAAAAATGAGGCTCAAGGCATACCATGAGGCACCTAATTTTTCCAAGTAACTTGCTGCAAATAAAATGACATGCAAGTCTCCTTTATTTTCAGCAGTAGATTTCGTTTACAAGAACAAAGATTTTTTTTTGAAGTATTAGTCACATTGCTAAAAATCAAATAATTGTTAAGTGCAAATGAATATATAAGAATTTGAGAAAACTGTCATAAATTTCAAAGTGATTGCAAAAACCTGCAAAATTCAACACTTCTTAAACTCATAAAAATCACCTTTTCACCATATGAATTTCTGTTCAGTCTTGCCGCTAATTCTATGTGTAACTGACTGCACTGTTTTGCACAGCTTTTTTGATAAAATCCCATTCACCAACAAGAATGTGTTTCAGATGCCTTAGCTTTAAAGATAAGTGTATTTTTTGGTATTTTCGTGTTCATCCAGTTTTGGGAACTGTCATTGGTCACTGTTACATTTTTCTCTTTTTTAACATGGTAATGGTTATACCTAGACAGATAGAAAAAAGATAGCTGAACTTTCTCATTAATGTTTTCTTCCTGGTGTTTGTGACTGATGATACTTCATGTTTGATTTTTTGCAGTCTGGAGACTGTTTCAGAGACTTTGCCTATACAAGAGCTGTTACTGTACTAAAGCAAATGTGTGTATGAGTGAGGACTAGTTGAAGTTGTCATTTCTTGAGCAAGGAGATTGCCTGGAAACCTGGAATTTTGATGGAAAGAACTTTTGAACTATTTCTGTTTTCAGTTTCTGTTTTCTTAGCATATATCATCATATCTATAATATTTGCAACTACTATTTCTTGTACATTATATCTACACATAAGTGTTTTTATAAAGGCAAGGTGAGGTAGCGGTCGCTGTTATCAAGGTTAGCAGGCATGAGTTAAAATAACTGTTTAGTTTGTGCTAGTGAGGGAGAACTGGTTAATACTTAAATGAATTGCAACATTGGGAAAATGATACTTGCTTATACGATCTGATGATTTTCATGTACAGGAAGGTAACTACTCTGAACTCATAGCATTTATTTAAAACTTTTGATCTTCATAAAGCTATTCCATAGCATATGAACAGTGAACTATAACCTAACGAAGCTCCTCCTCATTTCTGCTCTCCAGAACTTAGGGCAAGAAGGAGCAGAAGTCATGACACTGATCATTTTCGCCTCATTAAAATCTTGTGGACCCCTAGAAGCACAGTCAGGTCATGTTTGTGAAAGGTAGCAGTCCAAGGTAGCCTTGGACTCAGGGAGGTGCTCTGCCATGATTTATCATACAACTTTCCCAGTATGTCTGGTTCCAGGTTAGAGCACTTCCAGTTACTTCACCTTTGAACAGGATCCCAAACTTTTGCGATATTTCTGGGCGATTAATCATGGGCAGTCTGAGAGGTCTAAGATCTTTTTACAGCTGATGGCTCTAAACTATTAGGAGAATGATTATACAAAGGAGCAAATTCAAATTAAAGTCTAAGCGCTCCAGACTTTCTAATCAGTTCCCAAGCCCTCTGATACTGTATCTGCATCTTTGAAGGCAGCAAACTGGTTTTCTATTCTGTTAATCCAATGGCCTCTTCCAACAACAGTAGGAGTATCTGCTGTTGATTTTAAAGGTTCCCAGCAAGCTGGATTTGTGTTCCATAACTGCCGCCAACAATTTTACTGCAATGAGAGGCTTCCCTTCCCTTTTTCCCATTGCAGCTTCCAGTAGGCACAAATTCACTGGTCTGTGCCGTAAAAATAGTATTATTACCTGTTGGCTTTGACACAAAAGCAGCCAATCTAAACTTCTTTGCAGTATCTGCACTGGGGAGATAAGTTGCATTAACAGGGGAAGCAGAAGATGAAGGGCGTGCACATTATAAGCCCAAGTTCAAGTGCTCAACTGGAAGGACCCCAGAAGAACAAAGTTAGCCTAGCAGCTGCTGCTGCTGCTGCTCTCCCACTTTAGTTTTTCTCCTTTTTCCTCTCTGCCTGTGCTTTTGGCCTCATAGCGTGGTTACTATTGTATAGTAGTTTTAAGGGATGAAAGCAAATGATTGCTGATGGGTGACATGATAGCACTTTAAATAGGAATGCAGATTGGTTCCAATACCAAGCAATATAGTAACCCGGACAAAGCAAGTGGAGGTAACACAATAGGCTTAGACTGATTGTCATAAGCAGAAGTGACTGACAAAAGAAACTCTGTGATATACAAATACCAATATGTGTTTAAAAGACCCCTGATGTTAAAATAACCAGAATTGTCAAAAATCTTATGGTCTGGGAAACTGCCTAACTTGCAAGCAGTCCAGATGCAGAACAAACCACAGCTGACCTGTCATTTTAGTAATATTTAGTACCTCATTCTATTCTGGCTTTCTGGGAATCTGGGTGCTGAGCACGCGCAGGAAATCTGGGATTACAAACTTGTCTGAACTTTTCACTGCCAGACATTAACATGCGTATGCAGCAGCCCATATGTAAATGATGTTATCTGAGCTGTTTTATGCGTGTGTTTCCAGGATAAGAAAGGAGATTATTTCATTGTATGAACTAATTACCTGTGAAGAAAAATTAGAGCCTTTTTAATGTTAATGCCAGGCTATGTTTTTGTTAACCTTCATACTCAATGATCCACTGCTGTATGTTTCTTGTGTATTTTCAAATATTAAGGGCTCAATCCTTTAATCTAAATGAAGAAAGTCCCTAGTGTGACTTGGCATAAATAGGTTTCTTTGCAGGGTTGTAGTTGCATTTCAGAGCCCTTTTCTTCCCACAGAATAGACTTGCTTCACTAACCACAACAACAAAGTGACTTTTAAGTGCCATGGTATTGCTGCTTAATTGTGCACAGCAACTGTTAAAGATAAGAAGCGATCATATTAAATTGGAACTACAGGACAAATTACTGCAACACAGAGGAAGCATGTCCGTGGCCTAACCTGGAGTCACGTACAACCAAGGCAGCAAAGGTCACGTTCTTAKAGCAGGCCTGAGTCCAAATGGGAACAGCACTGCTGGCTTTAGGTGAACAACTTGTGTGATTAAAAGTTACACATGCTCATGCTGCAAACATGACAATGTGAGATAGGATTTGTGCAAGAGTCTGATCTCTTGTGGTTACTACATCTCATCCGAAATTCAGCATGTTGCTCATTAATACTATAATTAGGTAAGGGAGGAGGGGGACTAAGTGTGAAATATTTTATGTTTTTGTATATGTATCATTTTTAAACCAACATATATTTTATCATACTAGCTCAAGCCTGATATAAAGTGGGTTATTTATGTTTGTACATATGTTTTAGTAAAGAGCATAAGTGGCTGATTAAAACAAGTTGTATGTAATGGGTGTGAGTGTATATGCAATATGCCAAAGCAAGTTACCACAGCACAGTGCAGGTGGTGGATTGAGATCACCTGGTGCAAAAAAAAAAAAAAACCCTCAAATCTGACTATATTAGTATGAAAAAGAGCTCTGAGATGTATGCTAGCGTAATAAAACTGAAAGATGAGTGGCTCATGACTATTGGTCCAGCACTTAATTCACTTCAAAATAAATCGGGGGGTGGTGAGGGGGAATGTTTTTTCTATAGAGTCCCATTTTAAACTGGCTGCTTTGCTACCTCTGTATGTGGAGCTTGAGGTTGTGAGAGAAACTGGGAAGTGAATATGGCTGAGGAACATTTGTGTAAGGTCAGGAAACGAGGGCTCAAGACAGCAAGGAGCAGAGAAGCCATGACTTGAGGTGAGGCCAAAAGGATTTTCCTTGGAAGAAACAAGGCAGAAGTAGGTGATTGTTCTTTACAGAGCTGATACCTTGATACCTTTTAATGCCTGAATCACGCTTACTGTATAATATATACTTCCTCATTGTGCTTCTCATGCACCAGCACAGCCTAAATCATATAGTTTTCTCAACTTAGGATCACTCAGTTTTATGGGAAAGATGTGTCTGTAGACATGAATCATTATAAGATACAGTACATTTAAAACTAGATCTCTTTCACCTTGTTCTAAAGTGCACTATAAAAAAAGTCTCCTGTGTTTTCTCAGCTTTAAAGAACTGAATCCAATTTTCACCAAGATGAAACAAATACTTAGCACTGCCAAACCCAGCTAGAAACTCATCTGTAAAGATGACAGTTCTGATAAATTATCCAGTTCAATGTAACATGAAGCCAAACCACTGCCATTTTTTCCTGATATTAGGCCTCTATAGTACCAGCTTACTAATAATTTATAGTGCCCACATTTTCCTACTATATTTCAAGCAGTATGGTTGATTATTTTGGGTTACTGAACTGTCTAGGAAAAGAAATGCTGAAGGGTATTTGTTTCATGAATACAGTTTAAATGTGTCAATAGGCAAAAATTATTAAAATAAACAGATGACAAATGCTTGCCTTCTCTGAAACAACAGTTTTAAAAGATTGAATAAAATCAAAAATGTTATGTGATTAAAAACTAGGCCCAGCTCTATTAAGAACAGTCCATGTGTATGTATAACAGCAGCTATGACTGGAGGGCTTCAAAGAAAGATGCCTGTACCTCAGAGCAATCTGGCAAAAGAGACTCTCTTATGCCCATTCTAACTATGGTTAAATTGATACATAACGAAAAGATGAAATGGTTTGCCCACTCCTATACAGTCAATTGCTTGCTGAGTCTGTGAGCAACTAAGCTGGGAATAGACTTCAGAAGGGGAAAATCTCTGCTTTGCCTATTAGATGACATGCAGCACATCTGCAGGGCATGTCATTGGGGCATTAAGCTAATTTAGGCTTTAGGTGTCCCAATTCTGCAATGTGTTCCAGGGTACCTGAGAGAGGGACCCTCTGAACTATTTAAATTCTAAATTATTGAAGGGTCACAGTGCAACTTGGGATCTCTCCAGTGATACGTGCTGAATCCTGATCTCTGACAGTCCCCGCCTGCTGGCAGCCATTCTCTGTAGGCCACCGATACCAGGATTTGCTAGAAGTTCCTCAGAACTCCTCAGTTCCTGGGCTACATTTGATGCTCTGGTCCCACTGTGGTCAGTGGGAATTTTGCCATCAATACTGGAGAAACCAGACAAATTGTAATACCAGAAAAGGTTTGCGGAGTTCATCTGAGAGCACACATCTCTGAGGTTTTAATTTGCAATAAAGGTGGTTGTTGCAAGATTGGGTATAAAGTGTCCAATCTTAATTTCTATTCCATTAGCGGTAATCAGCATGACCATAATGCAAGTTTCCAAACATTCACGTTTATATTTCCTAGTGTGTCAAATGCATAATATTGGAATTCAGCCAACCTGTGCAAAGTCAAAAAGTACCTTACTTTCTCCTTCCTTGTTTACATTATGATGGTCACAGCCACGCAGCAATCATTTTATGTCACTTCTGTAAAATAAAAGCTTCACTGTGAATGGAACGATCTTGCAAGTCCTCAGAACTGGTGCTTGCAGTACTCACAGCATGGCAGTTGGCCTGGATGGCAGGCTGCCCAGTTACAGCGTGAAAGGCAATACATTTACTTGCAAAGGAATGGCCAGAACAGACCAGATACGATCTGAGCATTGCCAGAGCATCACCCCAGTCTGCTGATACTGTCACGAAAATCCTCCCAACCTCTTGCCCCAAAGCTGCCATGCAAGCATCACAGCGTACACATGCTGGCCCACAACACTGAGATAGCAGGACTGACAGTTGTTACACTGATAGTCTTGAATTGCAGAATGTGCTAGTATTTGTACCGGTTTTCTGCAGATTACTGCCTTCTATTATAATGTAACTTTGTTTCCAGAGAAAGGCAAAAGGGAATCTAGGAAGGCTAAGTAAAGATAGATGAATGAGAGAGTAAGTGTGTGGGGTACTGGGGGGGGATGACACGTGTTTTTGCTAACTTGCAACTGGATGCCAGCTTCAGAGGGCAAGAGTGGGGAAGTCTGCAAAGTAAAAACTAAGGAGATTTGACAAGCAGGCATTCCCCTGGCTCTGTTGTCTTCGGTATGCGGACAGGCAGTGCAGTTCCTTTGGCAGAGAATTGCTGCCGCGAGCTGATGAAGATCTTTTCAATCCCTGGGCTTCCCAGTGCTGTCATGACAACAGCTACTTTCTGGGTCCTGCTGAAGCCCCTTTTCACATTCAGTGAATGCTATGCACAGAAAAGTAGGTTGTTCTCATCAATCTCCCTCTCTCTCTCTCTCTCAGATGTGATTGAGAATAGGGATGGACACTGTGCTTCTTTGGACTTGGCTTATTTTCCTTGAACATGACAGATCATAGATCTTATAAGAAAGGTTTGAAGAGTTACAAATTAGAAAGATCATTCTAGTAGTTCAGAAGATAAATATACTACCTATAATAAGTATTTGTCATTAGTGACTAATGACAATAAAGTTGTCCTGCTGGTTTTGTAATTGTTAAATCAGTTTGGATAACTTTCAGTATGACTTCTGCTGCTCAGTGAATACCATAATAATGGAAATACTAGTTTTTTGATGCAAAGCTGAACTTTTCTGAAATTCAAGAGTTTGATTATTCATGCTCAGGCCTACTAAATAATATTTTATGTTTATATATGGTAATGCTGTATATCTCCAGCTGTGTCAGAAACATTCCACATGACTTAAATTTTTCTTGTAACATTAGCAGAGGAGTGGGGAGAGAAGAGGAATGAGAGGAATAGTCCAGCTGTTAAGGCTTTGGGAAATCTGTAGTTTGAGATCCTGCTCCATTACCACATCTAGCTCAAGGCTGACTTCAGACTGTGATAAATGCCTCTCTCAATGTTAACCCCTCTTCCTTAACTCTAGCATGCCAAGATCTGGCACTCATGGAGAATGCGCAGTCTCAGTTGCTCATCATTTTTTATTTCATGGGCCTTAGCAGGACCCTACATTTGTCATACACACTATCACAAGAAATCTGAATGCAGTCATTAGTGTCTCAGGCTGCATCTAAACCTACCTGCTGGGACTCACTACTGGTCTCATAGTCATGCAGCTCAGCCCAGCTTCTGTGGCCTGATTAGGCTTCCTTTCCGCTCTTCAGAAATCATGGTACAAGGCATAACAGGTGTGAGTGTGGGTTTCAACCCCATGTGGAGCTGGGACAAAGCCAGGGTATACGCTCAGATCTGGGAACTCAGAAATATTTATTGTTTCTGCAGCTTTGACATTGCTTGTATTCCTGTGTAATACAGGAATAATATCTCACTTTCAGAGAATGGCTGATGTTGGAAGGTACCTCTGGAGATCATCTAGTCCAACCTCCCTGTTCAAGCAGGGTCAGAGAGCAGGTTGCTCAGGGATGTGTCCAGTCAGGATGTGAATATTTTCAAGGATGGATATTCCACAACCTCTCTGGGCAACCTGCTCCAGTGTTTGACCACTTTCACAGTGAAAAAGCTTTTTCTTTTGCTGAAATGACCAATATTTCAGTTTGTGCCCATTGCCTCTCGTCCTTTCACTGGATAGCATTGAGAAGAGTCTGGGTCCATCTTCTTTAGACCCTCTCGTCAGCTATTTATACGCATTAGTAAGATCGACCCTGAATTTTCTCTTCTCTAGGCTAAACAGTCCCGGCTCTCTCAGCCCCTCCTCATGTGTGATATGCTCCAAGCCCTTAGTCATCTTCATGGTCCTTTGATGTGCCTGCTCCAGCACATCCACGTCTGTCTTGTATTGGGGAGCCCAGAACTGTGGTTGTTCATGTGCTGTTCAGATGAAACAGTTAAGAGACTCTTTAAAAAAAAAAAAAAAAGTTAAAAATTATAACTAGATTTCTGTATGGCAATTTTCATTTAAATTTTATAAATACTAATGTAAAAAAGTTAAGACTGTCCTATGAAACAAACCCATATTCTAGATATGACCACAAATTATAAAAGGGAAGTTTTAAAGCAATCCTAGAAGAATGTGGAAAAGCTGCTGTATACTTGTACCCCTTCCAAGATGTGATTTGTATTTAATTAACATTCAATTCATTATTCATTTCTGTTTGGTTGTAATGGTTACACATTGGTTTTGCAACATGCAAGATATTGATTACTCTTCTGGTTTTAAAAAGAATCTCTGTGTGTAAAGAGAGACTCTGTAACTGACTTCACATCTACTTTAAAAAAAAAATATATATATATATAAAGATAGATTTAGAGACTAGTGTGCTCCTGCAGAATTGCCCCCTCTATTGGAATACCCTACCTCATTTTAATGGTAATGTTCTGTAGTAACTGACCTGAAGAAAATAAATGGAGGTACTGGTAGCAATTCTATATTTGTGGTTGGGTGCACACCTTCATTTAAAGCTGGAATCCAGCTCATTTTGCATAAGAATGAAGAAAACATGCATTCCCCAAATTAACAGCATGTAAAGACTCTTTAATCTGGAAGCAAATATGTTAATTACCTTTGGTTAAAACTAATCTAAATTGCACACTTTAAGAATGTTGATTCTTCTGAGACTCAAGAATGTTGGCCTTCTTTTATTGAAAAACAACAAATTGTGCCAAGTAAAATAATGTATACAAGAAAATACAGGGTACTTTGGGATGAGGAGACAATGTCTCTCTGATAATTTACATAGATGTATTGTCCAAATCACAATATACAAGAAAAATACGGGCAATAGGCATAACAAGGAGATGCTCTATTTGCTTGTATAGTATTACATGTATTATTGTTTTATCTGTTAATATGATCACCTATTTAAATTTTTTAATGCAGCATTTGGAAACTTTTCTGAATAGTTTCAAAGAAGAGCACATCTCATTTTTAGCATATACTTATCCCAGCCTCTGGAACACACAAAAATATAGAGGCACAGGATGACAGTATTAATATTCAGATAGATATACCAGTGTAAAAATAGTGCAAGTTGCTCTGCTTTTGAAGCAAATTCTGAGTTGGTTCTCAGTAGTATTAACAATACTCAACTAATAGCTCATCTTGGCTACATAGTATCTATCTTAAATTTTGTGTTTATGTTTCTTTTTTTTTGCAACAGCCTGTAATCCCTGTAAATGAACAGCATTATGAGGTCTTCTAATTCCTTGAATTTAAAGCTTTATAATATTTCACTTATAAGGAATCTTCTTGCTTTCTTACTTGTTTTGCTTTTTGTACTTGTTTTCCTTCAGTATCATGTGGCAGCGAATTTAATGTCAGTTACTGTATCCTTTAAAGAAGAGGTTTTATGTATTTGTAACATATCTGGTTCCTTTTGATTATATCACAATATCTATGGAGCATGGGCTTCCTCTTACTATTTGTGTTTATATACAACTTAACACAAAGATGCCCTGATCTCAGTGGGTTTGCAGGGTGTTATGGTAGTATAAATGCAGTATAATTAATATTAGGACATGTTTTTGGATAACCTCTAGAATGAGGGATAGGGTTTCCCATTCCTGAACCAGCTACTGATTTTTTTTGTAACCCTAGTAATTTTTTAATTTCTCTGTTCCTTGTTTTTCCCATTCCTCAAATGAGCACAGTTATATTTAACTGAGGTGTCTGGAGTTTTCTGAAGTTTCATGATCCAAGTTCACCAGAATGCCATTCTAATTTTTTTCTTCTAGTTACCACTGAAATGGGTTCTCTCATCTAGCTCACGGCATGAATTTCACAGCCAGCTGTGCTGGCCCAACAGAAGGGGCAGTGTGTCACCATGAGGGCTGTAACAAAACATGGGCAGGGAGGGGAGGAAGAAGGACCCTAGTAATCTCTAGAAGTCATATTGCCACAGAGTGTTTTGTAACATCAGTCTACAGGCTCAGCTTTGGGTGTCAGCCTAATAGAAGAGAGACTCCAGCCAAACATGCATTCCCAACAGGCTTCCTTAAACCAACCTAACTGAGATGTGATGTTTCCTATGGCCATTGCCGTGGTTTTAAGCAAATATGGGGAAAGATTAAAGGCAACTTTAAAAAGGAAAGAGAGTAGAAGCTGAGTTTAAAGGGAGGATTAACTGGCTGCTGCAGGAGAGGGTGGGGTTAGAAATGCAATTGCAGTATGAGGTAGTTTCAGTTGGTCTGAAGGGAAGGGTGAGAAATGAGTGCTGGATGCTTACTTGAGGGAATGGGAGGTTGCAGCCTCTTCCTCGAGACCTTGCATTTGGATGGGGCAGGGTGGGGCAGAAAGAAGGGAAGGGTGCAGTTTCCAGAGGCTGCTGAGCAGGCGAGTTATTGTGAGCAAGGTGAGTCATGAGGTTCAGGCAGCAGGAATTTCCTGCAGAGTGTTTAAGACGTGCATGCGGAGGCAGGAGGAGGAGAAAAGAGTTCAGTGACCAAGTGTCTCATCTTACAGAATTTCCCCATGTATCCTAACAAGCACAGGACAGGATGTCATTTTTCCTGTATCTTATGCCTCTGGTATTTTTCTCTCTCTCTTTATAGGCCTTTCTCACTGTTTTGAAGTATTTTGTTCGCATACTATACATTATAGAGTATTTTGATGCTGGTCAACATTAGGTAAAAAATTACATAACAAGTATCAAAGCTGAGCTACTTCTGGTGATCTCACCCAAGCGTCCTTAAAAAAAAAAAAAAAAAAACAACAAAAAACCCCCCCAAAAACTGCAAAGTTGTTGTGACTCAAGAAAAGAAGGAACTACTTTTTTGGAGTATACTCATTATTGACTCTGCTGTGAATGTGAATGCCCTGCACCTTTGTGTTCCTGAAGTGAGACAATAACAGGTATGCTCTTAATTTCTTCTTGCTGCTCTGCTGTGTCGGCAATGCAATACAAATCTTCTTCAGAGATTTGTGAAGCTTGTTGTTTGTTCTTGTACTAGAGGAGAATGTTTCTACTTGGACCCTTTACCATGAACAAGCTTTTGCTAGCTTATCTACTGACTTTTGTTTTCTTTTGTACCTTGTTGAGAATATCTTTGGAGTACCAGAGATTAGTATGTCTCATCATAAGTCCCTCAGCTTTAAAGTATTGTCTCTGTTGTAATAAAATCATACCAAGTTAGACTGAGCATACCAGAAACCCTTTGTGTGAATGGCAGAGTAACATCCACCCTTATGGTGTAAGTGGATGTGCAAGCTCTTTTTTCTAAAGGATTTCCTAACAGCATGTCCCTTGCTTTGAGCTTTTATTAGACCATTCAAATACAACTGATTTTTTGATGCTTTTGCAAGTTTTAGACCCACCTGTTCTCAGACAGATCTCTTCTTTCAAGACTGGAGTCAGGGTTTGAAAAAGTCAAAAATGATAGAGAAAAAGGAGATTTGTCTTGGCTCATCTGGATAAATTGTCACAGAAAAATCTCAATAACAAGAGACTCAAGTCATCATTGCTGCTTGTTTGACTTTACGACAGTGCTCAAGGAGCAAGTCTGGACTGAGAATTTGGTGGTCTTGAAAAACAGAGCAGGGCACCAAAAGATGATCAAAAAGTATTTCTTTGATCACTTCTGTAGTACTAACCTCTTTGGTACTGATCTCTTGCTTAAATGCTAACTGCTTTCCGTTAGCCAGGGTCCATACCATCCTTCCTATTCATTTGTGTCCTGAGGTTTATTTCACTGGCCCTCTTTGAATAAACAAATAACTACCTAATGAACTGGCATCTCTACTGCTCTACTTATGAAAGTGAAAAGTGGGAGGTCTGAATCACCCTATATGCTTTTGGTACGCAAACACAAGGAACCTTGGGTGCACACATGATTTCAAGAAACCCAGGGAGATGATAAAAAAAAGTACCTGGAGTTCTTTGAGATAAATAACTTTTTTTTTCCTTCCTTTTTTTCCCCTCAGATTCATAGGTTGTGAAAGGTGCCTTTTATGTAGCACCTTTACACGTTTTTGGTTTTTCATGACCTGGTACCTCTCTGATTCTGTCCCTCACTACTACTGACTTTTAGAGAACTCTAGAAGGGAAGGGAATTAATGGGTAGAAGAGGCACGGGAATTATTCCAATTACTGCTGCGTTTTGACTGAGTCAAAAGGGTTCTGTTTAACTCTTTTTTAAACCCTACTCTTACCGTGTGGTGAGACTAGTGACAGCAACACCCACGCTAGAGTGCCACACCTTTGTAACTGAAGGGGGAGGTATAGAGCAAGTTGTCATTTCGGGTTGGGGAAATGGGGGGGGGGGCAGAGAGCATGTAGAAGCTCCGAGTTTGGTGACTATTCTAATGTCATGTCCCTTTGCTCCAATACTGTGTTGCTATTTCACCATTGTGACATTTTATTTTGATGTTGCTACACTATAGATTGCTGATGTTGCTGCTAACAACTACTTTGTTGATGGGCTGGATACCATCTCCAGTTATGCTAATGTACGTCTTAGGAGCACCCTTTCCAGAATTTAATCCAATGTAGTTAACTCTTGCTTGAATCTAGGATCTCTGTGGATATGCCAGAAATGCTTGCTATAACTTGAACTGATGATATTCTTCCTATTATGCAGTATGCACAATGTTTTTCTGGACTGAGTTGTGGTTCTGTGTTTTGTTGTTTGTTTTTAAACTAAACTACCACCACTTCATAGTTTTTTTAAATGTGGCAAAGCTCTGTAAGAGTTGGGTAAAGACTGACAAGATGTATATATGACATCTAAAATTCATATGGAATGGTATGTTATGTATTCAATTGTTCCCCTCATCACTCCAAAAATTTGTCAAACTACCTAATTTCATCTCTGTTTTTTTTTTCAGTTTCTATCTACCTTCCTGTTTTACAGCAAATCCCCATCCTATAAGCCTTTTCTAATCAGTTCCATGTGACATTTTTATCAATTTTTTTTAATGTCTGCATAAATAAGACCTTTGTCAAACAGCCAATTAGGTTAGTCTGGCATCTGCCTTTAGTAAACTTTATCCCATTTTACATTTATATTAAATTGCCTTTAAGTTTCACAGTTGTTCTGAAGTCTTTGTATATGATTGACAATCATCTATCCATCTATCATTCACCTTTCCTTCTTAAATACATGCACCACATATTGTTATCAGATGGCACAGGTCTAAACTTAACAAATTTACTAATCCCTGTCCCTCCAAAATAAAACTTGGTTTATCAAAAAGAGATTATCCATTTCCCCAGTTCTGGTACATTTAACTCTTTAGTTTTACTTCCACTTAAATGCAATAATTTACATTTTCCATTCACCATTAGTCATACTGCTTTTGCCCCCCCAACTAACATGTTCTGTATTGAAAATGGAGGTTTAAGGCCATTTCGAGTTTGTTCTCTCTGCATAGCCGGCCTACTTCTTCATTCCTTTCTGTATTACTGAAAACCTTTTTCTGTCTCCTTTGTGCCCCAGCTGAGCTTGTCTTTTGACAATTCTCACTCGGTAACGTCACATCTTGACCCGTACCCTGTAGCTCTCTTTGCTGAAGAGCCTTGTTTTTCCCCTTTCTCATAAACTCTGTATTCTGCTCCCCCCCCCCCCCTTAGTAACTGTTAGTCCAGTCAGGTCTGGCTTCCCTACAGCCTCCCCTGCTTCCCCTTTCTTTCACGGACACAAATTTCGCTAAGTTTTGCTCCGCCGTGGTTCCCACTCTCTTTGCCTGGCCCGGCCGGCAGCCCTGCGGGCCACCCCTGGGGCTACCCAACTCCAGCTTTTCAACAGCTGAGGAGCCTGCTGCGGCGGTGGGGCCGGGGCCGCCGGGGTGTGCTGCGCGAGGGGAGGCAAGGCTGCTGGCGCAACTCGCGGCCGGGACCGACTTGGTCTCCCTCCCCGGGCTCGTCCTGCGGGACTTCCCCCTGCACATGACTATTTAGCGGCTCTGCCCACCGCACCGGCGGGGGGGAAGGCTGCTGCTGGGCCGTGACGCTGCTTGTGCGAGCAGCCCCCCGCCCCCCCACGGCGGGCTGGGCCGTTAACGCCCCTCCCACGCACCACCTTCGCCCCGTCGGGAACATAGCGCGCGGTGTTTTTTGTCCCCGGGCGCGCTCCGTAGCGCGTGCAGCGGCGCCGGCTGCCCGAGCCCCGCCTCTCTGCGGCTCGCGCCGCCGCGCGATTGTGCGGGTGAGGAGGGCAGGGGCGGGGGGAGCGCGGGCGCGCGCCCAGCGCACACGCACGCTGCCGCCGCCGCCCCCGCGCGCGCGTGCTCGCCCGGCCCCGCTCGCTCGCAGCGACTTGCAGGCGCCATGGCGGCCGCTCTCAGCGACATGGCGGAGCCGGAGGGGCTGCTGCTGCTTCCCGGCGAGGCGGCGGCCGCGGCCGAGGAGGAGGAGGAGGCGGCGGCGGCCGCCGCCGCCGGGGCTGGATCCTCGTCGTCGTCTTCGTCCTCCGCAGCGGCGGCAGAGGCGGAGTCGCTGCTGCTGCTGAGCGGCGAGGCGGAGAGCATGTCGGAGCCGAGCCCGGAGAGCGCCAGCCAGGCCGGAGACGGGGAGGACGAGGACGACGACGAGGAGGAGGAGGAGGAGGAGGAGGAGGAGGAAGAGGAGGAGGGCGGCGAGGAGGAGGAGAGCAGCCTGGTGGGCAGCAGCAGCACGAGCAGCGGCTGCTGCAGCGACGAGACCCGCTCGCTGAGCCCCGGCGGCAGCAGCGAGGCCGACGCCAAGGAGGAGCCCAAGGGCCCCCGGGGCAGCCAGGAGGACGGGCTGGGCCGCGGCGGCGGCGGGAGCAGCTCCAGCAGCGTGTCCAGCGGCGGCGACGAGGGCTACGGCACCGGCGGCGGCGGCGGCAGCAGCAGCGGCAGTAGCAGCTGCAGCGCCACGTCGGGGGGCCGGCGGGGCAGCCTGGAGATGTCCTCGGACGGGGAGCCCCTGAGCCGCATGGACTCGGAGGACAGGTCAGTGCCGCGAGCCCTTCCGCGCCGCCCTGGGCCCTGCCTTCGGGCCGCTGCCCTCCCGCGGGCGCCATGTCCCGCCGCCGCGCGGCCCGGGGCTCCCCGCCGCCGCCTTCTCCGCGCCCGCCCAACCGCCCCGAGCCGCCGCGGGCCCCGGGCGCCATCGCAGCTGCGGGGCGGCGGCGGGGAGCCCCGCGCTGTCATGTCAGCCACAGGTTTCCCGGGCCAACTTGTGCCGCCCGGCGCGGCGTGCGGGGCAGAGCCGCCTCGCCCTGCCCTGCCCTGCCTGCCCCCCCCGGGGCCCTCTGCTCCTTCGGGCCCTGCCCGACCCCCCCCGCGTCCGGGGAGCGGGCTCGGCCCCCCGGCCCGCGCGCGCCGTGGGGGAGTTGTGGCGCTTCACAAGTCGGTCGCTGGGTCGGTGTTTTGCTGAAGATCGCAGCAAGCACTCCGCTGGGGTGCCGGCTCGGAGCAGCGCCTGCTTGGGCGGCCTCGGCTAGTTGTTATTTTTCCTCGGAAGCTGGTGTTTTCTTTTTTAGCAGATGCTGAGGTTGTGCCTTGCGTTAAAGCGCAGGCAGGATGTGCTAAAGCTTAAGGATGGGGAAGTACTCTGCGGACTTGTGCTGCCTGCACCCGCACAAGTGTCTCTGTGCTACAGGCAGAAACAGAACCTCAATCTTTCCAAGCACGAGGATAAAAAAAATAGTTTACCGAAATAAAAAGGTAGCTAGTCTTTCAGCATTAAGCACGCACAAGAAATAAGTCCGCAAAGTATTAAGCGTGGCAGAATACTCAAATGTAAAAGTTACATTTACTGCTATGGAATTCATCCAAAGATGAAGATTATTTGGCTTTTGGATCATCTTTCTTGTATTGAGACTTAGTTCTTGTGGAAAGGCACAACCAAATCCTCACATGTGATTGAATTCTACCTTTCAGATATTGTTTAGTTTACTGTGTCAAGAACTTCCAAAGATTGTGGTTTATGTAGTGGCTTTTTCAGATGTGTGTGCTATGGTTGAATTGAACTGAAAATAGATAGGATGCTTAAACTGAAGATAGGATACTTGAAATACTGTACGGCTCTTTACCAGCTTGTCCTGTCAAATAGGTTAAGAAATTAGTGTACTATTTTTCTTCTCACTTTAGCCTAAAAACAGTATCTCATTTCCCTGTTGGAATTACAATTAAGTAAAAAATATAATTTGATTTAAATCAAATAGAATTTTTCTTGGGAGAGTTTCATTGTTACGGTGTGAAGAATTACGTGTCTTGCTCCAGATATGTATTTTCAGAATACATTAGACTGAATCCCATGTACCTATTCAAGTATCCATATTTCAGAAGTGTGGCATCAGTAGATCTAACCTCAGGTATTAAAAACAAGCAAACAGAATCCCCATGAGTCAGTTCCCCAAGACCGTGTAATTGGCCTGCAAGTCTTAAGACTAGAAAAAAACCTTAATTCTTTGGTTTCCATCTGACTTTTGAGACTTCAGGCTTTTCTGGGGTCACATTTTCTTTTCTCCGTACATGTGCAAGATTAGAAGGCTTTTTTTGTGAAAGCTGAGATTTTACATGAAATCGTGTAAGTATGGGAGTAGGCTTCTGGAAAAACAGCAGATACATAATGGAGTTTTAAGATAATCATTTCTTGTTTTATGTGTAATCTGAATCTAATCCTGATCCGTCCTGAGTCCAGATCAATTGTGAGTTGAGGAAATAATAGAAATGAGTTGCAGGGGGGTTTCTGGTGATAGAGTTGGTATTATGTCTTGCTTGTGCACTCCGAAGCCAGTGTCCTATTTTCTTTCTCTATCGTTGTTTTTGTGTTTCTCTTGCTGTAGTGACATAGTTATATCTATGTGTGCACTCTTCATTGCTCCTTTGCAGTAACATTGGCACAGATTCACTTGCAGGAGCGGGACCCTTTGTGTTTAGCTGTTTAAATAAGGACTCTGCCTTCTTTTTAATCTTCATAAAGTTTCATCTTGAGCTTCCAGGCGGAAAACGTGGGGATGCTGAGAAGGCGCTGTAATTCACAGGCGCTTCACTGTAGTTTCAAAGCCTGTTAGTTGAGCTGAGTTGGGTAGGTAAAGAGCAATGCTAAGGCTGCCATTTGTTTTTCCTGACGATTGAAAATTTCATTTTAGGTGCACTCCTTGCTGCAGCATGGTAGACTGCATTATTATTTTTGCTACATGTAGCCCAACAAGTCACTTGCCTGACCTACTGATCCAAATGATTGCTGTTCCCTGGCAGTGAGTCAGAGCATAGTATGTGCCTTTTGAACAGTCAGCCAGATGAACAGTGTTGTAGAAGGTAGAGAATGTGCAGAAAAGCTGAAGAGTATGAAAGATAGGACGGTGAAGTACCAGGGAAGAGCTGGGAATAGTTTAGACCTGTAAATGGAGGTACAGATTTACGATTAAATAATAAAATCCTTTGAGATTTAGCCGTTCATTGATTTGGGTACCTTTGCATTAAAGTATAAAACCTGTGACTATGGGAGAATGATATTTTATCTGATAAGTGATGTTTTATATTAAATAGTATATTGTACAGTATTTCATGATCTTTGACTATTTGTGTCCTGAATGGAGCTTCTGAATTTTTGCTTCTGTAGTCCTGAACAACTAGGCCTATGCTTGTCTCAGTGTGCTGTGTAGTAAGATTACCTGGGGGAGGGAAGAGAGAAAGAAAGAAACTGAACTAGCGTGCTTAACTTGTACAGTCCCAGGATTAAGCAAGAGGAAGCTGGTAGAAGGGTATAATTGGTAAAGGTTCTCCTGTTAAGACTGCTGTAGGCAGGTTTGGTAACACTCAGATCGTGCCCTCAGGCTTGGGATTTTTTTTTCTTGTTTCCTCTTTAGAAAATTTGAATAAATAAGAGGGTGTGGTGAGAGGGCCTGAATTCCATAAGTGATCAAATTCCTTTTTCTCTGTGCATGCTCTTTATCATTTTCTGCGATTATCAAAGAATTATCCATGTGATTTTTGAGTTAATGGTATGAAATATAAAATTATACTATATATATTTGGATCATATGCAAACTTTTCCTGTTCAGCTGAAACTTTTTTAACTACTGTTCATCCACTGCTAATACTGATATTTTGAATGGATTTTGAGAGTATCTGCTAATAAAATAAAAAAAAATTGGGGGGCATTACTGTAGGAAATTTTTAAGTATTTTAAACAATAAAAGAAACAAAAATAATGTCAAAAAATGATGCCCTGAAACTTAGAGTGAATTTTAACCAGCTCTTTCCATGCACATAGACTTTGTACTTTGTTTGAACAGATGTATTTTCCAAAAACACCACCAAAAAGCAAAACCCAAGCTGGTACCTGGGATAACCAGGTGGCATTTTCAGTTTAATATTAGTGATCAGTGTTCAGGGCAATAACTCTGGAGTGATTACAAATCAGTGAGATACCAATTTTAAAATAAAAATAATAAAGGAAAGAGCTGAAGTGATGATTCTTTTTCTAAAATCAAAACGCAGGCTTAGCAGTGTTTGATTTAGTTGACTGTTAGTGGCAGAGCTAAGCTAAGCCTTTTCCTGGGTATTGTGCGAGGCTCCTACTACTGTGCTAAAGTTGGCCTGCCTTTTATCCTGCCCAGGTCAACTAGCTCAAGAGTAATAGGCTGAAATTAGGTCTAGTCACCCTCCGATCTGTACTTAGGGCAAGGACAAAGCCATGTAACTTCTCGTAGTTTTCTACTGCTTTTCCCGAACCTCAGGCATGTGTTGAAAGAATGGGTAAGTTTTTCCACAGTTCTCTGGAGCAGCTTATCTTACTACAATGCTGAGAAACATTTGAGATGCTTCTAAAAGCAAAAATAATGGTTCAATTAATAATAAACACAGTAACTGACTTTAGCCTCTTGTACCAAAGCTAGACTTAAGCAGATGCATGGATCTGAGTACAAATAGCTGATCTGAATGCAGTGAAGGTATAGCAGCAGCTCAGTGGTGCGTTATTGCTGAACTACAATATTTATTTAGAAACATTTTAAGTGTTACATTACTCATCATTTAAATACTGTTTAACAGTAATTTTATTGTGGACGTGTATTTAAATTTGAAATAGTCTTGTTATCAGATTTTGTGTTTGATTTAGAGAACAGTGGCAAACATTACAATTGTAATAAAATGTTTCAGAAGAAATAAATTATTTTCTAAGTAGTACAGCTAATGAGGGTCCGCCTTCCCCTACCTCCCCCCCTTTCCCCCCCCCCCAACACTTGTGGATTTGTCTTGCATCTTTGTACCCTTTCCTAGAAGTTACCCAGGTTCCTCTTTCTTGTATCATCTTTGCCCTTCTCTAGCACTTCATTCTTTGCTCTGTCTTACTGACTGGGCAAGAAGCACTGCAAAATGTGTTTCAGTTGGAAGTATGCATGAGCAGTTTTGCCGACTAGTACGTAAGTGCTGATTGACTAATTGGTAGGCCAAATATAACAGGTAGCTGTTGGACCTATGTTGTAATCTTTCCTTCATGCGCAGCACTGATTTATGTCTGTCTTTTCCATACAGTGGACAATTTTCATGAAACTGGTAAGATTTGAGTGTTTTGGGGGTTTTTTTTTTTTGAGCCTTTTTCACTTTATTGAAGTTCATCAACAGAATCAAAATTATTAGGAGGCACTGACAATATGATAGCACAAACCTCACTTTATAAGAAAACTAGTCTAAAAGTAATATTAAAGGAAACTTTTAGCTATAGTAAACCATATTAGACTTGTAAAATATTTCTAGAAAGGATATTCTGTCTCTGTGTAATAGGTGAGCGATGCTTTACTCAGTCTTAAAACTGTTATTGAAAAACTTCTCTGAGATCGCTAATAAACCTTTTTATGCTTAAAATTTTGTTAGGTCTGTTCATTTTATAGAATGAAATGAGACAGAGTGAAACTAACAGGTCCAACGATAAGAGACTTAAACTTGAAAAATCCAGAAACTAGGCTTATTTTTATCTGATCTCATTTAAAATGAAGGCCTCCTTAGCCTTTTGTGTGTATGTTGATTAAAAAAAAAATATCTTTTAGTTCTTTAAAGGTCTAAGTATTGTCCTTATTTGATCTTGTTTTTAAACTTGTAGTTTTAAAACTGAATAATTTTCCAGACTGATTTGGCAGTGATACATGAATTATAAGAATGACAGTTATGAAGGCAGTAGGGAAATCTGAAATATGATCAAGAAGGCATATGGTTCTAATACCTTTGTATCATGTATCTATGAGACCAGATTATAAAATTCTTCAGGCCTCTTTTGCTACATAGTCTCACTTGTTCCGATCCAGGAAGTGAAGATCATTCATTAGCACTTGTGGCAAGGTGGTTAAGTCATTAAATTTTTTTTTTGTGTGTGTGTGTGTGTAATATTGATGCGTCACAGTGGGCATTTGGGTATGTAGGTGATTACCTGGGATACCAACATTCTGCTGAACATTATATTAACAGTGTTTCTGACTGCAATTATTGTTATTGGGTTTTTTTGCTTTCAAATTGCAAAATAAAATCCTTGCTTAGGTTGCGTTCAGGCCTTTTTAGCACTGAAGAAAGTAGCTTTTGATGGGAAGACAAAATAGCCTAGATATTTTGCAAAACTAATATCTTCATTACTAAAGAAGTTGCTTGGTATAACTGAGTGGTTAACATGAGGTCTTTTTGTGAACTAGATGAAAGAGCTTGGTCTTGTGAGCTGTTACAGTTATTGCAGTAATATTTAAATATACTTCCTATAATTTGAGAAAAGTATTTTCCTACTCAATATAAGAGATAAGTGGTATTATTTTTGTTGTTTGTTGGCATCCACACAGGTATTTGTGTAGTTTGTTAGTTAAGCTTGTGATGCCATTAAGTGTGGTAACTTTTGTATATGAGGTATGATCGGTGGGCAATTTCAGGGAATTTCCTAGGCATTAGTGGAAGGAACTGTGCTTATTTTTTTCGCTTTCCATTTAAGTTAAAGTGGAGGTTATATGCAGCCTTAACATCTGTTTGGCAAAGAGATAACATCGTGCATTTCTGGAGTTGCTCACAGATCAAACTAACTTTTTTGCAATTCAAACACTTTCCGGTAGCCACTCTTACTCAGGTCTACACATTTTTCCAATAGCTTTAATATATAATAATAATAATAATTATTATTATTAAGTACTATCCRATTAGAGAATAATGGTGGGGGAATGGGCAGTACGCAGAGCTAATGTGGAAGACAGCAGTGTGGAAGTATTCCTAGAACCTGCTCTGTTGAAGAAGTCACAGAGCAATCTGTTCTTGAGTAGAAAAGTGGGGACATGGCATAGAAGGGAACAGGTGGAGCACTTGAGATGGGAATAGGAGTTTCTGGCAAGGGGAAAATGAGATATACACAGAAACCTTTTGGCATGATAGGGAATGAGATGTGTCTAGTAGCCTGAGAAAAAGTGAGAGCTTATGAGGGAAGTGGAAAATTAGTCCCTGTCATAAAGGAGCTAAGTAATTGCAAGGAATCCTTGAAATAGGTCAGAGAGGGAAGGTAATCTCCAGCTAACTCGTGCAGGAGGGGGGAACAGAAGAGAGTAATGAACCTCTTTGTGTGAGCAGTGAGTCTCTTCCAGGCTCCCTGTTGCTTTAAAAACTGATGGCATGACTTGTTGAAAAACAAAATTAGTAGTTTTAGAAGGTTGTTCAAGATAATTGAACTTTTTTTTGTTTTGTTATCTATGTAACTAGGTCCTTTTTGTAGCTTTGTATGCCTGGTGTCCAGAGTTGTTCACATTTAAAATAAGAGTATGTTCAAATAAATTTAATTTAGAAGATGAAATATAAACATTCCTTATTATACTTGCTATTTATCATTGTTTTTGCAGTGCATTGAGATAGCATTTACAATTCTTAAGTTATCATTTTGCAAAACTAAAAAATAAAACATTATCAAGAAAATAAATGTGCAGCCTCTAACTCAAGATATTGATGTGTGTGTGTTTGTTGGGTTTTTTTCCCCTCTTCATGGTGGTAAAATGCAAAAAATAGTGACCTGGAATTTGTTTTTCCGTGTCTAATTTTTCTCTCCATACAGTTCTCTTTATAATAGGATTTAAGGTCTTAAATGATCTTTGCCTAAACTTCTGGTTGCTTAAGTTTAATGGATGCTTTCTTTAATAGAGGGCTCCTTAAGACATAGGCTAAGATATTTGGTATAAAAGCAAAAGATTTAATTTGATAGATATCAAACATTGTCATCATGATGCGTAGTATAAGATTGCTGTTATTCAAATAACTTGAAGTTTCACTGAATAAAAAGAACCTAAGATATTTGAGTTCAGAGACTTAAAACAAGATTACTAGCACAGGTAATGTTAATATCGTTTATGAAATATACTTTACCTATATAAGAATGCAGCATAACCTCCACTTATTGTTAATCTTAACATTGTTCAGCATAGCATCTTGTACGAATTACCATTTGCCCTGTAAAATTGCAGCGAAGTCCTAATTTTGATATTATAGTTTATTGTGCTGTAACCATAACTCAGATGCATGCTAGTAAGTGTAAGAAAGATTTCAAATGTAAATGATCTTAAAGGTTCAATGAAAATACTTTCTCTATATACACAGTAAGTAGAGAAATCACATTTTTTTTTCTTTTGAAATAAAGCTACTTTTGGAATGTCTTTAGTAGACTTCCTTAGGCTGACTTGCATGTCAAGCTGTATATTGAACAATTTATACAAGTAGTATTTAGTAGAGTGTTTAGCAGAATGGGAATCAGACCTTAATTATGGCCTTTATGTTATGAATTGAGTCCATTAGTGTAGTTCTATGTTGCTGGTTTCTCTACTTTTGATGGCTGGTTAATACTTGAAGTAGCAACTATTCACTGAAGTATGAACAGGCAAAGTTGCTACTTCATAGAATGCTATCCTGTCTGTGTTTCTTTTCTCTATTTCTTGAGTCAAACCTAATGTGACAGTAACTGAAATTAGAGCTTTTTTGGGTCTCCTTTGTGTACTGTCTCTTTTGCATCTTTCTCTGTTCRTTTTTTGAGTTTCGCGTTTAGTACAGGGGAAACATGTCTTGGGGATGGGAGAATGGGACAGCAATGTTAGCACCTGGCAGAATTTACTTGACATTGTGCCTGAATATTTTTGACTTCCATTGCTGACTAGACTTCAAATTGGTTATGATTTTCAGAATGAAAAGCACAATAAAAAATTTAAAATCTGGCAGTTCTTCAACTATAGAAAGCATTTATTTTGTGCCTATCTTAGTTAACCTGTGTTTGTAAAGGACACTGCTTTATCAGTAAAGATTTAAAATTATGAACCACTTGTTCCTGTTCCCTAACTTTCTAAGGAGATAATCAAGTTGCAGATAATGTGGTTCCCAGAAATGAAATTCAGTGTTATTTGTATCTTTAAGGCAGACACTTACAGTTTCTTGATTTGTGTAATGCTTTTGCATATGTAGTCTTTTTTGCTGTCGTATCGCAAGGCATGCACATTTAACTTGCTGTACTCTCTCACTGTTCTTCTGATATTTTGGCATTCCACATTTCTTTATCATATTATTGATTCCTCTGTATGCTACAAATTGGACGATAACCTGGTTTTGTGTTATGTAAATCTATGAGCCCAAGTATTCTAGGGCTAACAACCTACATAATCAAATAGGTAATTCAGGAGAGTGGAAACAGCTACAGAGAGGTGGTGATTCAGAACACACTTTCTCAGTCTTGTTTTATTTCCTGTGCATGTTTGTTATTTTAAGTTCCTTTGATTTCTCTCCGTTGAAGAGCTTTTCTAACTTCTCCCACTTTTATATCATCAAACTGAAATGTTTGTAGTGTTGCTCCTTTTTCAAGGTATTTCTACCTAATCTAGAAATAGCTTTATTCTAAAATAAGCTGCTGCCTCAAAAGAAATTTCTAAACAAGTCTTTAATGTTATCACTTGTTGTGCTGTATGAAATTATCTCTCCCTGATTTCTTTAATTTTCCCCCATGTTGATTTCTTAGTAATTGTGTAATTGTATAGGTTTTCAATAAGGAGTTTTGCTGGCTTGTTTTTAAGATTGATTTCTAAAAATTTCTCGAGTTTTGTTCATTTCAGGAATCTTTTGTTAGGATAACTTAATGAAAAAAAAAGCATAGGTGGAATTTCCAAAAAATGCCAGGTAAATGTGATTCAGAAGCAGAAGTGCTTCTAAGAGAATTGATGCTCTTAACTCATGCAGTTCTGGAAATTCTGGTCTTTTTTCTTTCTCCATAGGTTGACCTAATCAACATGCTTTTCACCTATTTAAAGGTATCAGGAACCTGAAAGCGCTTCCAGAAAATGCTACAACACCAAGCTTGCAGTCCTGTTTCCCCTTTTTTTTTTTTTTTTTTTTTTTNTTTTTTTTTTTTTTTTTAATCCCTCTCTTAACTTTTCTTATAACAGCTCTTAATTGCTGGTTTAATTCTCCTTCATTTTGTTTCCTTGCAAAACAACTTTGCTGACATCTGCAATTTTTCCCTATACTGTTTTTATTCCCTTGCCTTTGAAGAGCCATGGAGTGAGTTGTGTTGTTGACTATCAGTGGACTGTATCTGGAGCTGCAAGAGCAGATGTGAATAGAAGGTGCTGCCTTCAGGATGTAGTGGTGGATTTTACTGCGCATAGTTCTGGGTTATTGTTTGGACCCAGGCATTCTTGTGTCTTGTTGCATTTTTTTTTTTCTTTTGCAGACATTTAGTGTTTTGCAGACTGTGTTCCTTTTTTTTTGATGGTAGTTTATATGCATACATTGAATTTTTCTTACTGATGGTAGGTTCTCCTGAATTCAGGAACTGATGATTATCTGAGTCATTATATGATTTTGACAGCCTATTAAATTAAAAACAAATGGTTTTCCCAGGAAAAAAAAGCTAATCATCAAAAAGCTAATTAGGAATTCAGGTAGCTGAAGTTATTTCCTGTCTACTGTGAAGATTATCTCTGAATTACTTGCTGGTTAAGTGAAAAAAACTATAGGAGCTCCAAAGCTTTATGGCATTTCTATGCTGGAATCAGACTACACACATTAAAATAAGAGAAACTCTTTCTCTTGTGGAGCAGAAATGTTTCTGATTTGGGGAATTAAATTGGTAATCGTGGAAATTTAATAGTAGAAGTGTATGTATTACCAATATAGAAATAATACATCATAAAACACAAAATTGACCAAATGTAGGGAGTGGAACGAGAAAGATCAGGCAAGTGTTAAATTTTTCCACTCTGTTGCTGGCTCATAGTGTTGGCTTGTTTTTTGTGAGCTCTTCATTTTTCTTCAGATCTGTTTTAATCTCATTTTTAAATTGGCACCATAGTCATTTGGAGAGCATAAGGCAAAGATTAATTTAAATCTGCTTGGGCAACTGTGAATAGTTGCCTTGAGCACTGCATTTTATTGTATATTGGTACCCTGTTGTTGATGTTCTGATAGTAACATCATAAAGATGTTGGCATTCACATTTGCTTAATATTCGTTGAAGGCCAGTGATAGTTAATACAAAAATGTATGAATTTATTCTTTCTCTGCTCTCATTTGGGAGCCAATGTAACAATTTCTGGTATCAAGTTCAGTTGCGTCAAGGTCAATTATAACAAGTTCAGTTGTACCATTGAAATTGTTAGCTGTTAAAAACAATGTTAGTCCTACTTTAGTTCTTAATAGCTTTGGTCTGCAGTTCTTATTCTTGAGTGGAACATAAAGTAATAAATCAGATAATGCTTCTTGGAGAACATGTAGCCGCTCCCACATTTGCGAGTGATGGAGATTTTATCAAAAAAAAAAGTGATTTATTTCCTAGGACAGATGAAGGCTCTTCATATCAAAGATGGGAGGTCAGGCTTGATAATTTTCAAGTATCATAAGGATTTTTTTTGCTTGACTGTTGATGGTAAAAGAAGTCTATAGGAAATAGTGAGTGTAAATCACTTTGAATTTGCCATTGTCAAAAGTCCTGAAATTGTTAGATATTCTGTTGTTATTGTGGAAATGGTCCACTGGCCGTTATGCTCCAGAGTGCTGCTTCTCACCTTGGAAAGGAATAGAATAATGGGGAAACTTGTGAAGTTTAAGTTTCTTTATATTCTTTATATTTTGACTTTTCCTAGTCAAATGAAAATGATGAAGTGCCCAGGTATGTCACTGAACAGATCACTGGGCCTGTCCTCCCCCCCCCCCCCACCCTCTCCCCCTTGCAATTTTTGTTTTGTTTTTACTTGGCACCTATAATTAAATCATTGGAATTTGTGTTTCACAGGCTAGTGAAAACTAAAAAAACCTGGTAGGTTTTTTTTTTTATAATTAAAATATTCGTGTACTTTCAGTGAGGTTCATCATATTTGGATTCTCGAATGTTAATTATGCCTTTCATCTAGTCAGAGGCAATCTTCCATGGATTTGATGCTTTATGACTTGATTTTCATTGTGTACTTTATATGAAACTGCTTTTGAAGATTCTTCTGTTGCATTTAGTGTATTTAGTGTGCAGCTTCGTGGCTACTCAGTAGTGTTGGCTTTAGCAACTGTGTTCCCTGAAAACTCTGCTGGTCTTTAGTTTGTTGCCTTACAAGATGAGGTTATTTATTATAGGATCAAAATAATTTCCCTTGGTGTTAGCTGAAATCAGCCGAGTCTTTTGCCTACCTACTGAACATCTGGGGACTGGAAGCTAAGCGTTCTCAGTGGAGGTGCTGCAACTCTGAAATGAGCGCCTGTTGATCAGACTGAACTCGTGCTTGCTGACCCTCAAGGGCATGGTGTAAGGCCCATCTGTTAGGTCTGAATTTGCCTGAGGGAAGGTTACTTCAGTTAAAGTCTAGAGGGAGTATGTTTAGCAGACATTAAAAATACAGTAATAAATTGACTGGGCTTTTGTATTGGTGTATGTTTGGTGTGTGGCTGTGCTATTACTTCAAGTGGACAGTTGCTAATGGGGGGTTCATGGAAAGTTAAGAAATCACGCTGTTCTCGCGTGTTTTGTTTTTGTTGATATTTCTTCTAGACTGCTATGTCTGCAGTTATAGAAAATTAAAAGAAAAAAAGATTTTGGGGTAGGCATCCCATTCATTTAATTGAATGGAAGGGATTACTTGAAATAGGAAATCGATCTCCTTGGAGAGCTAAATATGTGTCAGGAATGATGTGCCATACACCATTTTCTTCAATGCATTAAATCACAGGCTCATTATATTTTCATTTGCATTTAACTGTACACAGCAATTAATGCACAAATGTGCATGTAAGTTATGTGGTTTAAAGTTTGTGCATTTTAAATTGGAAAGAATTTGGAGGGTTTTTTATTATTAAAGAACATTTTCATGTTTACATGACTCCAACAATGACTTAATTTTGTTCAGATCCTTAAAGGAGGAGAAGAATCCAGGATTGAAACTGCTTGAAGAACTTTTGTTCTTTATAAAGTGAACATAATGGCTTATGAAGTGAAAATAATGGCTTATAACTACTAATGACTTTTCAGCTGTTAGCACTGATGTTTATCAGTTTTAAGATTATTTTTAAATACTGTCTGGACTGGATTCAACCAGCTAGATTGATTTGATTCACATGCACATACAGATTGTGCAGATGCTAACCTCTAACATGAAAGTGATGTTAGAAAAATCTTAATCCTCCTGATCATGAAGATTTATTATTTTAGCTATGGGTAGAATGTAAAAATAATAGCTCAAGCAGTGCTTTTGAGGTAATGGTTCCTCTATTTAAGCTTACATTAATTGTATTGCCTAATGAACAGACTTTAAATGTCAGTACCATTTCAAAGCTGTTCCTCTTAGCAGAGGAAAAGTTACAGGAGGAGGGAAAAAGGTCTGACTCTTCTGAGAAGATTCTGTGTTTCCAGTTCTACCTTGCTGCATTTGGAAGGCATCATTTGCCGGTGTTTGAGTAAAATGAGGTGTGTGCATGTGCTAAGGCATTTTAAAGATTTGTGTCCTTGATTCTTGTCTCTAGTGCTGTGATTTTTGCTTCAGGCTGATTCTGGTACTCAGATGAGGATGAAAATGGGGATAGTATAAGCTTGAAGTCTATGTTGTGCTTGCTGTAACAGTTTTAAATTTTAGTAATTAGTCAGTCTTTTGAATGGTGGTTCTTAAAAACAGCTATTGTGTATGCAGGCTCTCTCCAGCAGTGACTGTTTTTGATGCTCTATTGTTTGGGATGACCTCTGAGTTGAACTCTCTGAAACTCAAATGTCTAATGTTCTTCATCGGGCTATGGTCTATAGATCCGTTACAATGGAACTGGAGCCTGCTTGCAGCAAGGGAGCAAAACCAGACCTGTCTGTCACTGGCAATAGGAGAATACCACAAGCGCTTAAGTTCTACTAGTGTCGTTCTGCCTTGAGAGTGGCAGTCAAGATTTAAACAGATCTCTGCGCTGGGGAAAAGTCTTTTTTTCTTCTTTTTTTCTTTCTCCTTTAAGGAGGGAAAGCTCACTTTAACTTACTTAGCTAAAAATTTGTTTTAGTATCTTCATTGTGTTATCAGTAGTTTTCCAGAATGCTCGTTTTCCTTACTTTGTTCCATTTCCTCTCCTTTGATATGTATTATTAGTTTCTGACTCACAGGCTTTGTGGATTTCAGATGAGAAAGCGAAAGGAAAGCAGAGTGATGTGCTTTCCATTATTATCTTTTCTTTGTTAAGGACCTTTTCCCTTTCTTGGATCATCCCAAGTAGATACTGAGTCAGATTCGATTGAAAAGTCCCATTCAGAGGTGAAAGATATACGGACACTGTCTTAGTATTCCAAACAGGGCTGGGTTGACTTATTTCCATTCTTTTGGTCAGGAAAAGACTCAAGTGGACTAAAAAAATTGTGCAGCGTGTGGACACATCTCATCTCCATGCATGTCCTCCCTCATGCCCTTTTTGAAAACCCAAAGAACCAAAAAAGCGGGTGAATCAGCAGGTTTAACAAAAACAGTGTTGCAATTAAGTCTTCACAGTATTCAGCAACAGCCATAGGTCTGGTTATAAAACTTAACATCATCTTTCAGCTGCCTCTTGAAATAGCAGTTCAGTGGCAAGTGACCTTCCAAGTCATTGTCTGCTCTGATGCTATAGTTTTTTCTCCAAAAAGTTTCCTGATCTTTTCTCGGTGTATGGAATACTAGCAGAGAAAATGTGTACATACTTGAGCTGTATAAAACATTATGATACAGAGGAAAGATGTTTTTGGTCTTACAGGGATTCTCTTCACAGCTCTTCTTTACTGGATGACCCAGAACTCATTGAGTGTGAAAGACTGAAAATAATCCTGGGTCCTCTGAGTACTGGTAGATCCCTGAGCACCTAAAATATATTGCTTCTGGAGACACAGGAGAAAAAATTCCCAACTAGACATGGTTCTGGGTGCAGTCTGTACTAGCTAATCCTGCTTTTGCAGGGGCTTGGACCAGATGATTTCCAGAGGTCCCTTCCAACCTCAACTATTCTGTGATTCTGTGAAAACTGCAAATTTCATTTTGTGTTTTTATTTAATGAATTATTTTTAGTGAAGGAATGTGGTCAGGGCAGCACTTTGGGGGAAGTTGCCAAGAGAAACGATCAGAAAATAGTGATCCGTTGTTTGACTGCTGCTTGCCATTTTGTTTTATAAGCATTTTGGCTATTTCTGTAGTAGGTCCTCTGATCACGATATTGGTCTACTTTCTTAATATCTTACACAAAGTTATTCAAACTGGGAGAAAGGGGGAGTTCTCTGTTAAATAAATAAATTATTGACATGTTAAAAATCAGCTGGATTTGACAGTTAAATAGAATTCAGCATGATCGAATGGATCATAGAAGCATGGTCAGGTATAGCACTTCATCCTCAACTTCCAAGAAATTCCATGTGCTATTTTTGTTTTAAGTGCTATGGCCTGCTTTTTCTGTTTCTGTTCCTCTAATATTAAAATTTGATATAATGCATGAAACTCTAATCTGTCAGTCCTTATCAAACACATAGGCTATTAGAACCAAATCAAGCAAACATTTAAACTATCACAACCAAATCAGCCTTCTAAGTGTTACTGGTTTCTCAAGTCATTAATAAACTTATATCTTTATATATCCATCTATAGCTAGAAATCTCTTATCTATATATTTATATCCTTTCCTGAATCAATATTACTAGTTTCATCTCTTCCATATTTTTTCCTGAAAATAAGTTTGTTTTCTACAAGTGGACTAGCATATATAGAATGTCTGACTGCTTGTGTTTTTTAGGCTGTAAAAATTAGTGACCTGTGACTTTGTACCCTAAAATGGTCAGGGTATGTTGCATTTGCCATATTAAATAAACACTCATCTGCTACGGGTTGGTTGATTTTAGGGTATTTTTCATCTTTGTTTAGAGAAATTAGTCAGATTTCATGCCTGTGAACTGAAGAAACCACACACACACCCTTCACAAAACTCATGCTGGGTTATGTATTCTAATTGTCTTCTCACTTAAAACTAGGCCTTAAAAGAAGGGCACCCTTGAGAAGTATGCTCAATAACCACTCTTAGTCTGTACTTATGGTCTCTAGCTCTATGCCTTTTGTTTGAAAGTTGGCTTATGCTCTTCTGAGGGGTTTTTTAGAATGATACTAATGCTGTCAATGGATATAGAAACATGGACTGACTGTAAATTGCTTAGAAGTTTGAGTTCCTAGTTTAAAAAAAAATCTTTACTTTTGATACTTCTCAGCTGTGAGAAAGTTAGGGTTATTTATCCATTTGAAGTGATCTGAGGCAGCTATTGCATGAGTAGTGTATCTACAGTGCTTTGCTGTTCTTGGTTAAGCAGCTTCCTGTTGGAACCACTGATCCGTATAACATTACCGTATTCAACACAAGTGGTCAGACTGTGTGCCATCTTGTATGCATTTAAAACTTCTCCTTAACACTGATTTTGAGAAATGTATATTTTGATAATTCTAGATTTGGTATGTGGGGTCAGATTAAATTATTTCTTCAATTCTTCTTTTTCATCCTCTTTGTTAACTTTGCTTTCATAACACAATTTTAAGGATGTTACTTTCAGGAATAATTTTTGACTTAGGCATCAGCTGAGGAAGGAGGGGTTGTCAGTCCCCTAGTACATCTATTGTGGGCCTGGCTTAGTGGAAAAATTGGTGTTGCTTGCAACATATTTTACACTTAAAGCTATGCCAATTTTCTAGAGGGATCCTAAACTACTCTTACGAGTAGTTTGCAGCTAGTGGCTGTTAACACTGTTGGGACTGGTAGCTTCAGCTCAGTGCTAGATGCACTTTTTGGAAGTTTCTAATGAACATACAAAACAGTCTTTTGGGGAAAGAAATCAGTATTGAACAGATTCAAAGCCAGATATGTATGCTTCTGTTGGCCACCTTTGCTTTATTTGGTAGTCACAGATGGTGAGTTTACATGGCAAGAAGGGAACTGAGGTTACCTTTTGGAGGGGAAAAGGGGAGTGAGGGAAGAGGAGGGGAGATGGAAAGATGTGTAATATTCAGGACATAGAAAAGGAAGAAAATAAAAATAGTGGCACATGGAAAAATGTTGTGTAGCAGTAAAGAGCCATTATGACTTTCACAGGGAGAAGTCATGCCTTGCAAATTACTAGATTTTTTTTTCTTTAATAGAAAAAATAGGATATGGTATTTGCATGACATTTAAGAAGTTTGAATTTGATACACTTTAATTAAAAGTAAAATCCTGTTGTCAAGGGCTCTAAAACTAAAATGTTTGAAGGAGAAAGATTCTTTTTTGGATTAATTTTGAAAACAAAAGCCTAAGAATAATTGCTCAGTTTTAATAATATCAGGAGACAAGTTTATCAAAAGGGGATTTCAGAGGGATCTGTTCTTGGAATATAATAGTCAGCATTTTCATAAATGTTACCTTACTGGTATCTCTCCCTGTTTCAGATCAGAGTTTGCTAATGATTACTCAGAGTAGTTAAAACTAAAGCTTAATGTGCAAAGTATTGCAAAGGGAATCTGTTATTGGGACTAAGCCATAAAATTTGATATTGATAAATACAGAGGAATGCAGATAGCGGGTGAGGAAAAAATCTAAAGGCAAATAAGCAAAGATATCTTGAAATCATCATAGATGTCACAGGAAACAATGCTGGTTCAATAATGATTAAACAAGACACAGGTAATGTGAGAAATTGGTAGTAATGTCTTTGAAAACAAAAGAGAAAACATGCTAATGATGCTGCATTTTGAATAATGATGCAGTTCTTGTTTCATCCATCTCAAAAACTAGTAGAATAAGAACAGATATGGAAAAAGCTTTCAGTCATGGTCAGAAAGATGGAACAGCACCTGTACCTGTAAAAGCAGGATGCTTTGGCACAAAAAAGATATGCAAGAGGCTTGGGAAGAAAAGGGGTGTGATTAAAGTCTATAAAATCATAAATGTTATGTGGAAATGGATGGGATATTATTATTTTCTCTTTCTTTAAAGCAATTTCATTAAGTGTTCCTTGCACTTTGCTCGAATAATATTTAAAGACAGCTGTGTAAAATTACTGCCACATACAGGGCTGTATTAGCAAAAGTGTAGCTATCAGGTGAGTAGAAGTGATTCTTTCCCTCTATGCACTTGCATCTGGATTAATGTCCAGTTTGGTGCTCGTCCCAGATACTGACACGCTGGAGGAAATTCAGTGGAGGGCCTCCAAGATGGTTAAAAGGCTTAAGCACGTGACAGAGGCTGAGTGAGTTGGGTTCCTTCAATTTTAGGAAAAGAAGTTACTGTTAGTTACTGAGTTACTGTTTGTTTCAGTGACCAGATGGGGAGTATAGAAAAGGAGGAGCCAGAGTCTTCTCAAGTGTACGGCTGGTAAGGACAAGAGACAACAGGCAAAAGTTCAACACCAGAAATTCTAATGAGATGTTGGGATTTTTTTTTTACTCCACAGAGAAAATATTAATCAGACATTAGAGACTTTGTTCAGAGAGGTAGCAGTATCTCCATCCTTTAAAAGCATCCATTAAAAACTCAACTGGACGAGGCCATGAGCAATGTGATCCGAGTTGGCCCTGTTTGAGCAGGGGATTGGACCAGCTGACCTGCTGAGGTCCCTTCCAAAATAAATTATTTTCTTCCATCAAGTCACAGAACAGTTTAAGAGTTCTAAAAGGCTGTGGACAAATGTATGGAAAGAGAGGTACGTCAGTGGCTGCGTGACGTGTTGATTCAGGGACAACTTGCAGCCATCTCCACACTTTTTTTTTTTTTTTTTTTTTTTTTTTGGTAGTTGGCTTGACTTAGACCAAGATACAGAGCAGAACTGCTGACAAAAATGACTCCTGCTGGCCATATATTTCCAGTACTGTGACCAACTTCTCTGGAAACTTGGGGGGGGGATCAAAACCCCTCTTCCCTTCCTCCCCCCTTCCTCCCCCAAAGAAAACCCACCACAAAACAACCCAAACAAGTCCTCGACCCCCTGAGAGGGAGGGCTATGAGCAAGTATGGGAGTGCCTTAAACCGTTTGTAAAACTTTTCTTCTGCGTGCTTTTAAGGATCTAGCATTGGTGGTGGATGCTGGGCTAGATACATCTCTGACCTGACCCAGCATGCCTTTTTTTTGTGTTTCTGGAGAATGAAAATAATGAATGGCTGCTTGATGAAGTTGAAAAATAATTGTTAATCACAGGAGAATTAATCTTCTGGCAAGTCAGTGACTGGGAGAATTTTCCAGCCTTCCCTTTTGTTGGTAGTGTCCAGAATAAGTTATACTGTGGAGTTACAGTAACTACTGCCTTACTATAAATTTATTGTAGTTCAGGCAAAGAGCCACTGAAAATAATGCTGTGTTTGCCTAAGATCATCTTTTCAACATGTCTGAATACATCTGAAAGAGACATTGTGCAACAGATACCAACTTTCTCTTTTTATCTTACAGCATAAGCAGCACTATTATGGATGTAGACAGCACAATTTCCAGTGGGCGTTCAACTCCAGTTATGATGAATGGACAAGGAGTTCCTGCCTCCTCTACAAAAAGCATTGCGTATAACTGTTGTTGGGACCACTGCCATGCTTGCTTCAGCTCCAGCCCGGATTTGGCAGATCACATTCGCTCCATACATGTGGATGGTCAGCGAGGAGGGGTTGGTGTTACTTTTTTTTACCTTATTTCCCTCTTCCTTAGTTCCCAATACTCCTTTCTTCAATGATAGGCACAAATTTTGTTTTGAAGTATCGTCTCTCTATCTAGTGGTAACTAGGAGTAAGCCTTCAGCAGCCTGGCACTGGGCATTCAGCTGTTGTGTTTTACATCATTCACTTGATTTGGTATCATGTGGTTTTTTTGATTGAATGACTAACTTCAGACATGGAGTAAATTCTTCTTAGTAAGTCATTTGAAAGTCTGAAATTGTTGATAGAGGTGCTAATCTCTCAGCATCTTGAAGCTGTTGGTGTATATTTAAGTGCTTATACTTGGCATTAATTTTCTTAAAATCATTAGCATACATGTTGCTGCATGTAAACTGAGGAAAAGTCACAGCTTGATAATATTCACAAATGGAATCTTATTAGGGATAAAATATATTTAATATATAAACATAAAATATATATATATAAAATAGGGCAGATGTAAGATTGGTTATCATGGGAGTTCAAACTGAAACAGCTCTGTCTGTAGTTCTGATATAGATGCTCGGAAGTCATAGCTTCAACATACACTGCATTTAATTTTTTTTTTTTGAAATATAGATGATCATGTATGCGTTTCAATTTTAATCTACTCCCAAGTCAAATGATGTAGTTTCTGTTGGTTTCACAATTTTAATGTTTCAAAACAGCTCCCAGTAATGTAGTTTCAACTTTGTACTTTAGTTAAAAACAAAAACACTCTCCCTGTGAAAGACTCCCAAATTCCCTTTGCCTAGAATATTTCAAAGTAAACTAGCTTTATATCAAACACAAGCAATCTATCCGCTTCATATTGGGCGTTCAGTATCATATGCTGCATCTCTTCAAATTCTTGGAGAGGTGATGTCAAATCTTAGCCTAGAGTAGTCATTATCTTTGACATTTTGTCCTGCCACTTCCTTAGAAGTGAAATGTTAGACCATTAACTTTTATCTGGAGTGTATAGGAGATTTAAACAAAACACAGATTTTCATTACTTTATTATGTCATTTAGTCACTGAGAAAGGCATGACTCAGTGGTTGTATTAGGTAATGTTTTTTAGTATGATGGAACTTCCAGCTTGGTATTTGATGACTTTTTTTTTTTAGTCCAAGCCCCGAGCGGAATCATCCAGCCAGTAAATCAACTTCTTAACTATCTGTGAGATAAATTTGTGTGGTTCTATTCATAGATTTGTAAAAATACTATTTGAATCCTGGATGAAAGAATTAAGTAGATGAGGTGTATCAGTATCCTGTGGACTTTAGCATAAGTGCATCTCTGGTAATACGTGTTGTCCCATCCTTGGCTCCTTTTGATTCCTTTGCAAAAGGATTGTAAGTTTTTTTTTTTTTCTTTATTTATTTTGTTTCTGTTTGCTTACATTCTATATAACATGACTTGTGGAGGTTTTTGTTTATAAAATGTTAGACTGCAGTTGTCTTTCTGAAGGAAAAGGTTGCTGGAAGCACCAAGCATCTGACCGTTTCATTCAGTTCACACTTCTTCTATCTGTCCTGTTGGAGTTTTATTTTTTTAAAAAATTCTTTGAACTGATACTTGGGAAGGCTACTGACACTGGCTGTTTTGTTTCAAGGACTTGTCTGCCACCTGCTGGCGAGGCGTTTAAGTGGAGAGTTAGAAATACTGTGGTTTTGACTAGATTTCAGATACTACTCATCTATAATGACTGTAAATTTAAAGAAAAGTAATATTAGTAACTGCTTATTGAGAGCTTAAAAGCAACGAGATAAGCATCCTTGTATGGTAAAAGTTATATATCTTTTTCAAGTTGATATTGAGATAATAGTTCCATACCAAACCAGATAGCTCCATGAAAAGCCTAGGAAATTTTTTATCTTTTGACAAAACAGTTTTACCAAAAAAAAGAGAAAAAAAAAGGAAAAAAAGAGTTCTGTCAGAAATATTTTGGGTTCAGTCTTTAGGCAAGATTTCCCAAGGAGCCTTACCTGGACTTCTGATGGGTTGTCGTAAAACCAAGTGCTTGTTTTTGATTTTGAGGGGACTGCATTTCTGTAATTTGTTATTTCATAGTAGTTCTCCTTTGCTGAGTGCCCTGCAGTCTACAGGTGATGATGAAAACATTGGAAAGTCAAGAGCTTTGTTGGAGGCCAGGAATCTCAGAGTCTCCAGTTCTGTGGCTGCCAGCGGGTGGGGAATCTCAACACAGAGGCGCAGCAGGCACCAAAATACTTGGGAGCTGGGCTTTCTGGCCCAGTGAATCTGGATCAGCTGGACAGGCATGCAGGGTTTCCAGCTCTTCATCAGTAAGCTGGGGTACCTTGATGTACCACTATCTTTTGAAGGTTCAAATTTTTTAATATCTGAAAGAGAAGAAGAAACTTGAATTCAATTAGTTTCCTGTTGTTCTGAAATCCTGTATTTTGGACAACTCTATTCTGGGAGACTGCATTCTGCTGTTAAAAATTAGGGCTATATATTAGATTTCTTTACACACAGACCTGTTGAAGAAATTATAATGAAAGCCGTGTTCATTGAGTCCTTTTTGTTCTTTAGTTTATAAATAGACAAAATGAGATGAGAGAAAAGCAGCATGAGTAAATTCTACTCCCTTCATGCACTGTTGTGCATGTGATTGTTCTGTACACCGGAACCATTAAAAAAAAAAAAATGCAAATTTTTAATCCCATGATAAGGTTGTGACTTTCTTCATTGGGATATGAGTATAAGGTACCAATTTAGAATGTCCATTTTTTCCTAATATAAAACTCTTAAAATAAGGATATTTAGATATCTGGAAAAATTTTAAACTTTGTCATGCTCAAAGAATTATGACTTGGTTATGAGGTCTGTTCTTCCTTTCTATCATTGTTATCCAGAAAATGTAAATTTGTTATTTTAATTTTTTTTTCTAAATACTTAGCAATTAAAGAGTTTGTTTTCAACTGTATCTACAGTGAATCCTGAGTATGTTTATCTGGACAAGCATCTGGATTTTGATATTTTGTACCACTGACCTGCTTTTTTGAATACTTGAGGTTTTTTTTTTTTCTTGTTATGAGAAGTGTGTTTAAAAGTCAATGGTTATTGTCTCAAAATGTTTTGAACTACTTTGTATTGTGAAAACAAACTTCTTTATTAACCTGATTTTGAACAACTTTTTACTGTTGTTTAGAGTTAGTTTTAAGCTAATCACGTTTTTACTTTATTAGGTATTTGTTTGCTTATGGAAAGGTTGCAAAGTATATAATACACCTTCAACAAGTCAAAGCTGGTTGCAGAGGCATATGCTGACACACAGCGGGGACAAACCTTTCAAGGTAAGATTCATTGTAAAATGTGTCATCCTTTATTTTAAGAATGATAGCGGTTTTTTTTTTTCCTGATAGACTGTATTAATCATAATGCCAATGCAGGAGGATCTGCTAAAAGTATCAAGTGAGCTGAGCTTTGGTCTTGCGGTGGTAGCGCCCAAAGATTCTGTTCTCTCATGAAAACAGCTGAAGGTACTATTATTGTTCCTCCCTGTTCCTTTTAGTCTGTAAATGGTAGGGGAGTCTAAGACAGAAGAATACTGTCTGAAGTTCAGTTTTTGTGTGCATTTTCGTCTACATTGTAACAATAAGATATTTTGCCTCATGCTTTACACTTCCACATTAAAGTCGGGATCGTGCTTGATGGTGCACGTTCTGTGCTTGGATAAAAGCAGGGTTTTTTTAACAAACTTCAGTTGAAACACAGTCAATGACTATTTATGGTTAACCTCTCTGAAAATAATAAGGAAGTCAGGAATGCAGGACCGTTGAGCTGACTGTATTTCCTGCATAGTATTTCTAACTTTCTCTTTCTTTCTCCCCCTAATCTGTACCTGCAATTCTAGGTATAGTAGTGTTTATCATTCCCATATCCACCAATCCGTTATTAATGAGTTGCTTCATGCTCTTATGGATACAGTTGGGGCAGTTCATAGCTGTCAGTCCTGGATCACTTGATGGTAAGTCCCACCCATGCTACTTTAGACTGAAGTTCTCCTTCCATATAGGATTTGAAAATCAATTAGGGTTTTTCTTAAATTTAGGTAGCATTTCATTCCCCTTTTTTTCCCCCTCCTCCCACCCGAAAAAGGTTTTA
>NW_020448863.1:1182915-1244707 GCF_003343035.1 Apteryx rowi
CTGCTTTTCTATTTTAAGGCAGTTTAATTACTGGAAAAATAATTTTCTGTTACAGTGACCTCTTCCAGGATTTACTTATTCTGCACAGCTTATAACTGTAGTTATGACAGAAAACAAAACTATGCTAAATGCCTGGAGAGTAAAAACACTTCTGTGCAAGTGAACAACTCTTTTTTTTTTTTTTTTTCCTCCAGTGAAATTTAAACTAGATTTTTCCGTACCAAATACTTTTTTTTTCTTTCCCCCCCATTCCAAACTGCATAGTTTAGTCTGAAAATTTGTGACAGAGAGTGAGTGGCAAGGGAGAACTTACTCTACAGGTTGTCATACCCTTTGTTCAAAAGCATAAGGTTAGCATGCTCTTAGAAGCATCCATAAGGATTGTAGACCCCTGAAAGTTTGAGAAAATGATTGTTCCAGTAACTGATCTTATCTTAAATGGTAGTCCCTGAATCAAATTAAAAAATGAGTCATCAGAGGAAACTTGTCCCTTGTCTCATCCTTGAACTGAATATTTTTATGTGCCTTAAAATATAATGGCAGGTTTTTTTTGTTTGTTTGTTTGTTTTTGTTTTTTTTTTTGAAGATAAGTCTTCCAGTAGGGTAGTTTGTAGGCTTGTGCTGTTCTGGCTCAAAGTTGATAATGATTCTCTGTTAATCCTTAATTGCTGTTTAAATGTCTGTTATTGGAGCATTGCTCTGTTCAGACCAAGTATTTACCATGCCACAACTTTGAAGCCAATAGGCAAGCTGTCAAAAGGTGCAACTATTCAGCTATAGTGTTGTTGTAAAGGATGGAAACTTAACTGTGAAAGAACAGGTGAGAAACAGTTAAGAATTCAATTGTAGAGACAGTGGCTTTGAAAGAAGAGGGCATACCTCAGACATACCTCTAACACTTTTGAGTGCCAGAGTTACCTAGCAAACTCGGCAAAAGCTGATATCCCAGTCTTTTGGGCTAGATAGAGACCTAAAATTTCAAACTATTAGGTCTAAAAGTAAGTGTCTTGTGTTAAATGTGCTTATTTTATCAGCTGACTTTCTGCACTTTGGGATTGTAATGAGGGAAAGAATACATCCCAGGCTGGGATTGCAGTACTTTAACATTGTGGCTCAATGCATGTCACTTCAGCATTTATTCCTACTGTCTTCAGGTCTCTCTGTTTTTATCTCTGTATTTCTTAACCTGGTCCTGCGAACTTTGAGACCTTCTGTTCTGTTCAGGATATTTTTAAGAAAGGCAAAGAATATTAGCTAGGAAAGTGACGATCAGAAGCATGGAAAATACACGTTTGTAAACGTATGAGAAAGCTGGAATTGTTTAATGTAGAGAAGAGATTCGTAAATATATGGGAGATTTCTATATTCTTACACCTCTTTATTTCAAAATAAGACACAAAGATATTTTATTAAATTGAAAGTCAATAGAGGACTGTCTGAGGCATAAAGCTCTTTTGCAACAGGATTATTCTGAAGGATGTGTCCCTGTCCTGCCTCCCTTCTGCTTGTAGATGGATTCATTTTATGTAGTTGCCCATTTTGGGTTTAATGCTGTATTTTTAAGAAGCATGTGATACCCTTTGATTACAAACTGTATTTTGCTGTAAATAAGCAGCTGTGCATTCCTATTAAAAGGTGTTTGTGGGTATACCTGCCCTTTTCGTGCATACATATAAGTTTCATAACTGTGTAGTCACTGGAATGAACCCACTTCTAAATTACAAAGGCAATTGTTTCATATTTTCACAAGTTTTCCTGTACTTTCTCTTTGTGTAATTTAGTGTCCCCCTCAATGTTAATATTATATGTGTCAAAAAAAAGGTAAATTTGCTTATGAATACTTATTTCTGAGCCCATTGATATGTTAGTTCTGCTTTTATATGGACCCATTTCCTAGTAGTGTGAGTTCAGCTAATAAGAAGGAGACATAACTGATTCATCTACTAAACTAAGGAAAAAAATGATACTCTGGATCTTTGAACAGAATTTAGGACCTCATTTTCCCCTTTGCTGTTGTCATATTGCCCTTCCACTTGTGCCCTCCTACCCTAAATCTTTAATACTGATGGCCTTGGGCTTCATGTAGCACAAATGGATAGGGTGTTTTTTTTTTTTTTTTTTTGAGGCCATCATAGCTAAATTTAGATTATTTAGAAAGCAGCTTTTCCTAGAGCAGCCAGCAATCTCTCCAAAAACAGGAAAAAACAAGTCCATTCAGATCTAGTTCTCTGTCTGTAGTCAAATATTATTCCTGCAAAGTGGTATACTTTTCTGGTCGCACCTTTTTAAGCACTGTTTCTTAGATTTGTTTTCGTTGTCAAGTGGGGAAAAAAAATGGGTCTTGCAGAATGTGTTTCTGGTCTGAGAGTTTACTCACTTTCTTTGGCTTGCAGTTCGGTATTTTTGAAGTTTTTGCTTCTCCTCTTAGTACCTAAAGTTCATTGCTTTTGTGCTGCTGGAAGTTTTCTCTTTCTTTATAGCAGTTTGATTCTAGCTATCCCTTCAGCTTTTTTGCCATTGCAGGCATTGATTTAATACGGGTATTTTTAGAGCATGTAATTGTCTGAAGACATTTAGTATGTTTGTGTATGATCTTACATCTAGAGTTGAGAGTTATAAAAACTTACACTGTTCTTTTCTAGTTCTCTTATATAAATCAAGTTTTGTAGCTTTTTAGAAACTGGTGAAACATTGTGGAGTGTCATCAGCATTTAGTAGTGGTCCTTTCTAGAGTACCACAACTTAAAACTCTCAGGGTTTCAGAAGAGGTAGGCAGATGGAACTAGAGGAATAACCTGTTGAGTTAGAAAACTGATGCAGATAACAGGTCTTTGCCTAGTTGAGCAAGAATTTCTTCCTTCGCTTAAGTATTTTTATTGTCCTAGACTTGCCTGTTATGAATAATAATTAAATAGTTAATGTGCTGTGACACCCTGCATTTTTCAGCATGGTTTCTAGTACTTCAGAAAGATTTGAAGTACTGTTTGCTGTGCCTCGTTGCCATAGAAGACATTGAAAGTTACCTGAAGCCATGCCAAATAAACTCTTAAATGTAGTCTGATTTACCAAATACAAGGTGTTAGCCACAATGAAAGGACAAATGCTAAAGCAGAGTTGGCTCAAAACTGAGGGAGATTTTCTGCAAAATAACTGCGTATAAAAGTTCTCTTCACATAGAAGATTGCATTTGGGTATGCTACCAGCTGCTTTCACATAGTGATTCCAGTGGGTATATTCTTAATGTTTGAGATCAGTCATGCAGGGTTTGCTCGTGTGTGGTAAATGTTTTCTGTAACAGTGAATGACAGTATACAGATTTAACAGAGGCTTTTATCCTTTGTTAAAAAAATAAAAATGAAATTTGGTGCTCATTTTACTCTCTCTAACTTCCGGAATTCATTAAGGGATGACTGCACTTCACATGATTCTCAACAGAGTAACATTTGTTGAAACCTAGAAAACAGCCAAGCAAATTCAGTCCTCATTTGGAATTCATGTCAATTATTCTTTTGGCAGAATAGCTTCTATCCATTAGAGCATTGCAGATGCAGATAGAAAATGTAAAGGCATTCTACCTGGACAGTCAGAAGATAAGACAGTAAGAAGGTTTATTCAGATGTCCAAGATATTATTATTGGATTTATTATTGGAAAAATTACACATTGAATGTTCTAAAAAGGAGATTTGATTATTTTGAATTTAATAGAAAAAAAACTGTATTGCTAGATGTTTTTATATCCTGTTTGTTAAAGTCACTGTTCATTACTGCCCATTAATAATGGTGGGTATGGGTACGCTGGAGAAATTAAACTTCTTACATGTTAACTTATTTTCTCTTGAAGTAACATATCCACCAATCCGGACCCAAACTATCATATTTAAAATTAAATGCAAAATTTTGAGATTTAAGTTTTGGGGAAAAATGAAGAGATTGGTTTAAAGTTGTGCATAATAGTTGAGTTTGATTTATTAGAAGCCCTCTAGATCTGTGTAATTATCTGGTGGGAAGCTGATTTGGTGTGACTTACCGTCCAGAGATCCTGAAGTGACAGCCTGAACTGCTCCTTTATCTTTGGAGAGAAGAGACTTAACCCATTAGTAACGGATTGCTGGATATATTATTTTAGAGAAAAAAACCAGAAAATACAGGTAAGATTTTTCTCCTCTTCTGATATTTCCTGTCCACTACAAAGGTATTCTCTATCATCTTTGATATATCATTTTTTGAATATTTGATGACATGACCTGGTAGTCTCAAACTACACAGTATCTGAATGCAGTGGTCTTTGCAAATATTTTATACCTTGGCTGCAGACTATAAATAGGCTTCTTAGATAATTTCGAATTGCAAGTTGTATGTATCGAGGATTTAAGAATGCTGATTTAATGCATTTTAAAGTAAAACTTGGGTAGAGCGAGAGAAGTAAGTGCTAGCTATAGTGGAGGATCTATTGAATATCTGTGATTGTGCTTTCTCCGTAAATGGCTAGACAAAAGTAAAGTTATGACATTGTGAGCCAAACTGCAGTTAGTCATAAAATCATTTTTTCCCATCTGACAAGAAATACTGTAAGGTCTTATGAACCTAAAAACTGAAGGTTTTATAAATTTTTAGAAATGTGCCTGACAATGTTTATGTACTACTTTCAGAAGGTAATGCTTTTTGACGTTATACTTTAATAAAATTGTAATATTGTAATGCAGGCCCTGTACCAAGACTTTAGTATTATTTTTGATACCTTTTGATACCTTTTGATGCCTTCTAGCAGGCATTGGCAAAACTGAAACTTAAAATTTCATAGTGAGTTTGGCTGAACTTCAGGGCAGGATTTTTCTCTGTGCTCAAACTTTTTTTTGTCTGTGCTCATAGGATTGGAAAGAGCCAGCAACTTAAGTCAATAGCACCTTAATGAAAGTTAAATCTAAGTTTTGATTTAATTGCTTAGTTTAGTTTCATGAAACTGCTTATTCTGTACAAGACAGCTGGTTCCAGGGACTTCAAAACTGGAGAATAAGAAATTGGTCAAATTAATGTATGGGTGTATTTTTTATCTTTATCTGTGTTGATTGTGAGTTTGATTATATCTTTAGTAGAACAAAGTGTAAATTTTTATCTTCAGTGTGATTTTAAAGTAAATAATATTGCATTGAAGTTACCATAGAGAAAGTGAAATCAGGATCTTGAGTGTTTTTTTGAATTTGATAGATGTGATAGATTTCTAATACTGTAAGTCACTACATTATAAGTGTACAGTATTGCAGTTTTTGAACTTGGGGAATTACAGGGCAAGATAAATAGATGTAGATAGGTTTTTTGGTTGAAATCTTCACAGTTCCTAAAACACTTACTAGTGCAGGCAAGGAAGGGGTGGGGGGGGAGGAACAAATACACAGTATGTGGCAGGAACAAATACACAGTATGAAAAATCCTAAAGCTTTTTATCAGACAATTACATGTTTCTAGTCAGGTGACTTCTTAGAAAACTTCCTTTAAGCTTACTAAAAAAATAAGAACATGCAAATAAAAATGTTAAAAATGTCCTTCTGTTTTTGGCTTTTATTGTTTTGAAATCTATTTATTTTTAGTCCTAAAGCAAATATTATGTCCTCAGGGATAACACAGGATTTCTTTTATGGACACTATATTCCCATTCTGTATGATCAGGGAAAACCATTTACTAGTTTTGAGGCAGAAATAGGCTGTTTGGTTCTTCTGCAGCCACAGTTGAAAATAACACAGTTGGGTATTAGGGACAAAACGTGCTGAGTGGTGTTTTACTGTTGTTTTCTTGCCTCTCAGTCAAATGTGCAGGCCTGGGGTAGATTGCTGTAAGAGCTTGAAATTCTTCCTTAGTCTTCAGAGAAAACTTAATGTTATGTGCATAGTTGCAGCATTACTTATTCCCAAGCTCATGCAGCAGCTGCTTCATCAGTTTGCTGTGAAGGGGGTGCTAGAGAGGAGCGATACAGATAAGAGCTGGGAAAGAGGGAAAGGAGGGGACAAGCAGAACAGAGTTGGAGGAAGGAGAAGTTTCAGATGGTTCAGAATGATGACGATGGGTTTGTTGCTGCTGGCTGGTCAGTTCACCTGCCTGCTGCTGTTGTTTGGATCAGGAGAAGAAAAATGTGTCACTTGCATACATAATTCTTTGCAGTCTGTGGTTGACTGAATGTCTTAGAATCATTTTTGTATTACACTTAAAAATTCAGATCACAGGAGAAGCGTTTTGCTCCCTCCCCAACAGTGTAATTTAAATTCTCATTCTGTAGATTAGATAATTGTAAATATAAGCCAAATGCTTATAAAAATACTAATAGTGACTGTAGTCAGTACTAGCTTAGTGGCATGTGTGTATCCTGTGATTTCTGTATTTCCAACCAGGTATTATTGGATCTTTTTTTATTTTTCTCTTTGAGAGAAAGAGGCCGTTCTCTTAGGAATAAGAACTTAAGTGCTTGTAAAGTAGTAGCAATGTCCCCAAATAAATGTATAGATAACTGCTAATAAAACTTGAACATCAATAACTTAAAAGAATCTTAAGATAATCTTTTATTAACTTTGTGGAGCATTAACAGAAAGTATTAAACTATACAGTGTTATACAGCATAGATAAAGATTATACCACTGGATAATTGTTATGAGCTAATACAAATTCAAATAGGAATATATTTCAGGTAATATTTCTGTTTTTCTTTTTTAGAATGTCATGGTCATTTAGAACTTATCTTCCTTTTAGTGTGTTGAAGGTTAAGCCAGAAAAGGCAAACTGAAAGATCTGTCAAACTCATGTGAATGAGTGCCACCTAACATACTGATACCATTTTTAATTTTTTTTTTTCCTCATTAGTGTGTGGTTGGTGGGTGCAATGCCAGCTTTGCATCTCAGGGAGGACTTGCCCGTCACGTGCCCACACACTTCAGCCAGCAGAACTCTTCAAAAGTTGCCAGCCAGCCAAAGGCCAAAGAGGAATCTCCATCTAAAGCTGGAATGAATAAAAGAAGAAAGTTAAAGAACAAAAGACGACGATCGTTACGTAAGTATTTCCAGAAGTAGAATTTATTCAAAGTTCTGCAGTGTTAGAACTTGCAAAACTTTTTAATAGCTTTATTGTGATATTTTTTTTTCCATTTTCTTTGACCATGGTATCTTTCCTCAAGCTGCCTGCAGTTAGAGATGTTTTCACAGAAAAGTGAGATATGCTTGAAAAACATTTTCCAAGCAACAGAGGAATGTAAAAATCTAAATGCAGGTGAAATAATTTTTTTAAGGTAATTCTTGTTCTTTTGAGTTTCAAGAACTAGTTTAGGTCAAAACTTTAAAAAAAAGAAAAAGAAAAAAGAAAGTGTACTTCAGTCCTTCATTGTGGATGTTCTGTGGATGGAAAGGCTTGTTTCTCTCCAAATGTGGGTCTGATGGGGTTGGTGGTCTTTAGCAATGTAGTGTTGGCATCTGTTGTGATGGGAATAAAACAACTCTAGACTCTGTCTGTGTTCCCTTTTTAGGGCAAAGCGCCTATGTGTTCAGTAGAAAAGTTTGGTTTTCTGTGAGCAGCAGTTCAAGTTTCCAGTTTAATGTTGCTTTTCATTTTAGGAATGACCTTTTGTATGCTAACTATATTACTATTGGAAAATGTTCTGTTTAGCAATCATGAGATCTGAAGTTCATTACTGTAGAAAGGGAATGCATAATCACGTAAATTAGAGATAAGTGTGTATTATATAAGCTCTTCTTTGAGCACAACTATTCATTAGCTTAATGATGGTTTTACCAGCATAACCAAGATCTAATTTTGGATAGATTTGATTTGTTATTTTTAATCTTTCTCTGCACAATTGAAGTCCATTGATTTTTATATACTGAAATGTGATTTACTATTTAAAGTGAGGATGGTTACTTCCAGTAAGCATGCTGTCAGCAGCAGTAATCACTAATCACATACCTTTTCTAATCCACTTTGATACAATTTTTTGATTTCTCATTGCCCTAGCATCAGGCTAATAAATATGTCAAATTTATTTAGAGATTTTTATGTACAGGAATGGTTAGAAAAAAGCTAGGCAAGTGTTAACAAATTCTTATGTTAGTTTGATAATTGATTTAGATACCACTTTCCAATAGTGAACTAGTTATTTTCTGATTTTTAAACTGTTCCTGTGACACTTACATTTTATAGTACAGACATGTAAAAAAATCCTTTTTTTTTTTTTCTTGCTGGCATATCAGTAGTTTAAGAAATATTTTCCATTAATTTTTTTTACCTGTGATGTAAAGTCAACTTTATAGTATTGGAGAGAAGTGGGAAATATTTTTTTTTTCTGTTTTTTTGTTTAAATGAGCTCCAAGACCTGTTATATCTTGTACTATCTACAGAAATGGAACTGTGTTTGTAAGGAGGCAATTGTTTAAGTCTTGCCTCCTGACTGGTAGTAGGATTTTAGTGACTGTGCATCTGAAACCTTCTGTTACTTCACTGGGTTGGCAATTGCACTCCTTATTTTTCCACAACTTTTCTGTGGCAGACCACTTCAACTGTAGTGATCTCTCTGTTTCTGATTCAATGAGGAAATACAGTTATGTGTTATCCAGATGATACTGCAACAGTGGGTGCACATACCAGTGGTCTTAAGGGTTTATTCTAAATCACATGGTTGTGATTGTTCTTATTTTAATACCTCACCTGTGTGTTTTAGCAACTGAAACATATGAAGCAGTGGTCACTTTTCTGCCTTGAATTCAATAAGGAAGTCACTCCTGGAAAGTTAGTGTCTCCTAGAACTCAGAAGTATTTATTTCATATTCCTCTGTCTTCCAAACTGTGTGGCCACTAGCCAGTTCAGTGCTAGAAGAGCTGTTGTTAACTTAGGGTGCCCCCCCCAACAATGCTTAGGTATTCTTAAATATACATATAAATATACATTCTTAAATATATCATTAGACACATCTTAAGTGCAAACCTAAAGACTTCCTCTAATTTTGACATCGATTCAATATTAAAATAACGTAGAAAGCTCCTCTTTTCAGAATTTGACTTTCGAAGAGCCTTCCTTTTCACTCTAGCAATCTATGCAAACCAGAAAGGTGCAAGCAGAGAAGGCTCATCAGAAGATGGCTATGCAGTCACTTTGCTGTATCCTTTTAGTTCATCTTAGCCATAATGAAAAAGACTTACTGTGAAGTAGTTGCATGGTTCTAGAAGCTTATCTCAATTTGTTGACTACGTTAGTCAAGGTTGTCGTACAAAATAGAGGTGCCTAAGACTGGTCATTTCAAAATTATTTCACTTTTAGAGGTCCTGAGTTGCATCTTAGCTTATTTATCCATTTTGGCTTAATGCATCTGAATTCTACATTTTGCCAATATATGCAGAAGTAGTATTTCAGACTGGCATTTTATTTTTAATTGACGAATATTATTGACTTATAAGTTTCAGATTGGAGCTTCAAAGTTAAAACTTCAAATTATCTGCTAAGATGCTCTAGTTGTAATAAGAATGTACTGTAGAATTTCTTCTGCAGATATGCACACAGCCATCTTCACAGAGCAGTGAGAAAAGCAGATGGAAAATTCTTGAATGAATCTAGGACAGAAAATATAAAAAAGTAAATATTATGGAAATGTTGAAGACCTAACTCTAGTATTTGAATAGTCTGCTGTCTTGATCAAGTGTTGCATAGAAAGAAAAATGACAGCTGCTTGAGCATTTTTTTTTGTCTTGTTGCCTCCTGAGACAAATGCAATGCTGGCTGTATAGTTTTGCCTTAAGGCAAAAATCATCTCTAACTGAGCTGGGAACTGACTACTGTAATGTATTTCTCCAGAGGGTATGTGACCCAGAAATGTATCCAAAGTTGATGGCATTTTCAGAAAATGCTAAATACTGGTAGCTTTTCCATTAAAACTTTGTGTGGATTATTAATCTTGTTGATTAGGTAAAGTTGACAAAGGGCTGGTTTTTGCTTACTGTTTTTTAGCTTAGATTTTTACTTTTAGTTAGATAAGGGATGAAGTGTGTGAGTGTATAGATTTGTGTCTTTACAAGAAGAAGAGGAGAGGGCAAGGAACCTTATCTAAGAAGCCAAAGTAACAGAATAACAACATACAGTATTTTGACTCTAGAGTGCATGAAGTTATGAACACAGATTTATTCTTAAATATTTAAAAAGTGCCGAGAATGAGAGTTGTTAGGTTTTATACCATATTCTCTGCATGTCAGATTGAAATGAGTTATTAGAAACAGATATAATGCAAGATGGTATTTAATACCGAGTGTACAATCTGCCTAGATCATTCACAAAAAATCACTTGACAAAAAATTACAATTTTGCATTAGAAAATAATTTTTCTTCCGAAAAACATTGTCAACATGTTCTTTCTACATGCTCATGGTTTGATCTGAGCATGCCTTTCTTTGCAAGGCATAATTGGCTTACTAAATATTTGTCGACAGTTGTTTGTTAATACATGCTACAACTGAAGTATCCTTATCTATAAATTCTTGAAGGTTTAAATTCAACAAATTAATGAAGTTGCTTACTCTGTGTAGGCTGGTGTTTTCTATCTGAACGTTAACACCATTCTGAGGGACAATATAAATGCATAAATAAAAAAATTGAAGTACTCTGCTATAGCTATATGTGACAAGAATATGATATCTTAACGTGGACTGTAAAGAGAATTCATACAGCTTATTTGATTTTTTTTTCTCCCCCCTTTGTTAATATTTTGCCATTCTTAAACTGTTTTGCATTTCTTTCTTCCTGTCTGTAAACACTACGTGTGGTTTTATGCTTGGAAATTAGTACTTTTATGATAAATGCATATTTTGCCATAGACACCCTCACGGCTGGTTACTTTAGAGGTGGTATTGAGRCTGGCTGATTTGTCAAATACATTTTGATGTTACAGAATAATTCAGGATCGCAGTAAGTAGCTTGCTTTCTCTTCTGGATAGCCTCAAACACATTCTCTGTTTTATGTAGCCTGGCATTTAGAGGTATAGAGCCAAACATATCAAAGATGCATGTGTCTATAATGGGTCATGTTATTGTTTCCTTTGAGATAGCTTCAGAACTTTTGCAGAAGCTAAAATTATATTTACAGTATTGTCACTTGCTTTTCCAATTGCAAAGATGACATGGTGATTAACAGCCATGATGATTAAGTTTACTGTATATGAGACACACCAGGAAGTTTACTGTTCGTGGAATTTATGGTAAGAAGTTACTAATTACACAAGTCTTGGCATTTTATTTAGTAGGCTACTAGTCAGAATGTTTCATTTACTTAAGTACTTGAAGCATACATGGAAGTTGTATTAAGCAGGAAGGGAGACACCTTACTTCAGAAATAATTTTGAGGGAATAGATTTAAGATGCCCAGAAAGAAGATACAAGATTAACACTGAATAAGGAATAAATAATGCTGTTTGTATCCCTTTAACAAACTGTGCTGTTTCTTCTGCATCTGTCAAGTGTTATCTATTGATAAATCCTGTACAAATTTGCTGTATGAAACTAAAGGCATAATTTTTGGGGCTGCCTGTTTATATATATAAAGTATTGTATGTGCATTGGAGCAGAGTTCCATGCATGTTCCTAATAACACAACAAACTAGAAAAATACCTAGATCAGCATTTAGATTATTTGAGTGGAGAGCTTCAGAATTTTAGATCAATGGAAGAAAGGTCTTTTCTGAGAGCGAGTAGAGAAGGATGGAAGGATACCTGTTGGAAAACACTTGGTTTTGGAAGTTTCATGCTTTGTGTCTGTTACTGATCAGGCATTTATGATAATAAAATGTGCCTGTATTTTTTTTCTTGGTATATTGTTGTGTATAAGCTTGTCCCTCTTTCCCAGCCCCTTCTTCCCTCCCTCCCTTCATTTTTTTTAACTGTCTATGAAGAAAGAAAACTGGTAGTCCATGTACAAAAACAAACATGCAACCCATAACCTATACCCCTTTTTTACGTGATAAATTAAGAGTTTCAATGTAAGCATGCTTGCATCAGTGACCTTCTGCAGCATGAACTTCATTTTTAAGTTACCACTTACAGCCAGACAACATTTCAGTGAGATGATTGCCTAATTGGCAGTATCCAGCTGGGGAGAATAAGGACAGAACATAATGTACAGATGAAGACTTAACAATAATTAGTCCCAAGAGTGTAGCAAATATTTAGTTTTAAGTGGAACTTGTAGTTTGTTTTGAAATAATGGATAGATCATCTTGGTGAAAAGGAATGTAGAAGTTTTAAATAAGGACAAAGCAGTTCTGACTCACTGTTTTTTCAGGTTATGTGATGATATATTTGATAATATTATATGTCTTAAACTCCTGTTCTTTTTTTAGTTTCAGTGTATTGTATGAAAAATTACTGTCCTCATATAAAACTTAAAAAAAATCAGAATACTTTCATTAATACACTTTACCCCTGTAATTTTACTACTGTACTATATGGTGTATTAAAATTTTAGTATGAAATATTTCTAACAGAATACGATATGTAAACATGTGCTTAGTAGCAGTTATTTTTCAGTTAAAATACCCTTAATGTAGAATTGATAGACCTTCTTTGCACTCCAAATCAGAGTTTAGTAATCTTTTTACGGTTCATGAAACACAGTTAACTATACAAGTCATTTTCTAAAAGGAAAAGGACTTTATTAGTACATGGTGTTTATAGACTACTTGTAAAATATCAGATGGATGTTAATTACACTTTACTGAAAATTACAAATTAAAGTGTAGAATCTGATTCATTTGGTGCTTTTTGGCTAGAAAATAATTCAACTACTAACAATCAAAAAATGTGAAATGAGTACCTGTATTTAAAAAAAAAAAAAAAAATCCATCTGTGTTTTTTCATTTGATGGTTCATCACTATTACCCTTTGGGGATCAAAAATTTCTGGGTGGGACACTATTTTCCATATGTTCACAATACTGATGACTTATTTAATACTTTGCTTTGTGTTCTACTGCTGTACCAAGCAGTTTTGTTTCAGTGCCATTGTAGATCTCTTTGTAGCATCCCAGTATTCATTGGAAATGTATATATATATTCATATATTTTTTAATGATTATGAATTAGAACAGGGCAGATTGTTTTTAATACAGTTCACTTACAAGCTCAGAATATAGTTCTGCTTTTAACATGTTGGAAGTATGCAGTATAATGTTTTTAAGTACCTTAATACTATTTTCAAAAAGTCACAGCAGTAGTATTGGAACTGTTGACTGTGCTCTAAGGGTGACTTGGCCAGTTAGGTTGAGAAATTTATGGGAACTTTCCTGAGCTTTTTTTGCATTGAAATAGAATTCCCACTTGTTAATAAGTTCTATTTTTAGTTTCTTGGTACTAAGAATTCTTTTTTATGAGGTGGTTGTGATGGATGTTCCCAGAGGTACTCAGCAATAATAATAATAGATTCTTAACGTCAAAGGTTAAAAAAGAATAGAATTCACTCGAAATCTAATTAGTTTGTCCGAATAGCTGTTTCATCTAGAAGAAATATGTTTTGACTGATCTTATATGGATAGACATTGGATTGTGTCCCATTTAGAGTCAGTTCTTCCTCTCAGCTAAATTAACGTTTATAACTCTTTGCCAAGATAGTCCTGCTGTCATAATGATAAATGACTTGCTAATGACACTTCAGACTTTTATGTAAGTGCTTGAGGGTGTTTGAATGCTTTCAATGTGTTCAACACTAAGGATCTTTTCTTTTTCTAGCAAGACCACATGACTTCTTTGATGCACAAACACTGGATGCTATAAGACATCGAGCCATCTGCTTTAACCTCTCAGCACATATAGAAAGTTTAGGAAAAGGCCACAGTGTTGTATTTCATAGTACTGTAAGTATTACATTATGCATTCTGTTTGTTACCTCTGTGTCTGAAAAATCTAATACTTCAAGTAGATTCCTATTTTCCTCTTACCGGTGTAGGCATTTAATCAGGAAAAAGTAACAGTAATAGTGGGTCATTTTACATTGTTGATTTCCCCTTTTCTAGTAAATTAACTTTTTTAAAGTAGTGTTAGTAGTTGTTCTGTCTCACGAATTGAATAGCTTCCAACATTTCTGTCTGATACACTTGAAGAAGTATCTGACAGCATGTGTATGATACAGAAAAATTTACAGTTGTATCTTCTAAATAACAGTGCAATTCATTTGGCATTTCTATAGTCTTGAGTCAATAGTGAGTCACACTGCTAATTTATCACAAGGAATACTTTGAGAGTAATAGAATAATTGATTATTTTAAGAAGTTGATTTGAAATTTGTGTTTATTCTTTCCATTTAAAAGATGAAATCCTGAATAAATGCATTGTCCCCCCCCCCCCTTTTTTTTATACTACCAAAATATTAGCAAATTGCTAGAAGGAGACAAGTACCAGGTGGGGAGCAGGTCCTTGGTTCTGTTTCCGTATCCAGTTTTATTAACTTCAGTTCAGATTTTCTACAAAGTATCTATGGATAGGACTGACTTTAGTATTCATTTAGAAATGTTCAGAACAGGAGAAAAAGTGACAGTGTTGAATTGGGTATAGGAATCAATTTCAGAAAGAATTATGCCTCAGGTTTTTTTCCTGGTTTGGGAGATATGGGCATAAATGAGGTAGAGATTTAAGGGATAGAATAAAATGAGAGGGAATGCTTTGTAAATGGCCAGCTTGCTTTATTCTGAAAGTTTTTCCAGGCAGACTCCTCAATTGTGGAAGCCCCCTTTTGTCTGTTGGGATAGTTCATAGGAAGATGAAAGTAGAGTGAGGAATGAGCTCTAAAACTGTTAAAAATTAACTTGGAGGAAGCAATGCAAACCCTTTTAGTTTATTCATGCATGTGTCGCTAAGACATAGTAGGGGGTTGATTAGATCTGAAGACATGAAATTGCTTAAACCACAGTTGCAGGAGAGGTTTTAGTGGCAAACTGTTCCAAGATTCCCGCCCCACACTGCATTTTGCTACCGTATTAGTGCGATGTTAGTTGTGCACGGGGTTGTGGTGGACATCAGATTTATTGATGAGGCTTGGCCTAAAATATCCTTCAAAAAACCCGAGAAATCTCTGAAGCAGTTTCGTGGATCTACACTATTATCGTGAGCTAATGGTCCCCTCAAATACAAATAGATTTTGCATAGCTTATCAGCATTAGGTAGGACTTTGAATGCTGACTGGTTAGATAGTGTGATGCAGTATGTGTGGTCTCCCTTTTGGATGAAGAACAACAACAACAAAAAAAGATGTGTCATTATCACAATCATTAATTTGAAAAATGAAAAATCTAAAGATAAAATTGCCTGATTCCTGAAAACTGAGGCAAGTGATGTAAAGTTTGGGAGTTGTTTTAGTACAGCATAAGAGTAATGTCAGCACAGTATACTTTACAGCATGGATTTCCTACTGAAAAATTACCAACATGAAGAATTTCTAAGCAGTCCCTGTATGTGCCCTTTCACCTCCTATGAAACAGACACTCCTTTCGCATATATGTATATTTTAAACACATCCTTTTTTAATGGATATGGAAAGTTGTACAATTCGATCATCAATAAAGTTTTATGCAAACATGTTTTGCCATCCACAGTTAACTTTTGGCTTCATTATGTGGGGTTTTTTTTTCTATATTTTTAATGTAATCAAATCCTTTGAATGTGATTTCTGTTGTAAAATTTTCCAGCTACTTAGTTGACATATTGGCTAGATTAATGGACTTTGCCTTTCTATGTGATCTTTTAAAACCTATGTTCAGGCTTCCTTGTTTTCATCATTAACCTTGGTACTTTGATTCTCTATATTAAATTGTATGAAGAATATCAAGCATTTCCATTTACTATAAAGAGTAGATACTACACTGTTTAAAAATGCAGCTCATATGTTGCCCCATCTTTTTTTTTCTGTTGAAGCTTTTTGAAATGGATAGAATTACCTCTCTTTAAAATATTTGAATATTGAACTATTCTTCAGTATCGTTTATTTATTTATTTATTTATTTTTACAAATTTCAGCTTAYCAATTCTGTGTGTTTTGAAATTTTAAACCTTTGAAACTCAGTAAGTAAACAGTCAGAAACATACTAATTTTTTCGAGTGAAATTTTTTCATTTTCCAGAAGAGGTCAGCAGAATTCCACTTCTGATGTCTAACACAACTGTCAGGTGCATGTTTCCTGCACATAGAGAAATGCAAATTTTCTTTTGTTTCCAGGAACAGTGCATGCAATGTATAAAATATAGTGAGACTTTTTTCAAATAAAGTCATTCTGTACACACATCAACTGGTTATAATGTTTTTTAAATGTAAAATTTAAATGGGCTTAAAATTATAATTCTGTAAAAAACTGTTAAATTGTCAGAACATCATTGTTGCAGGCATGCTAGATTTCTTCCATTCCAGCTGTACTTTAGCAAACTTGGCCATAAGGCTCTGATTGTCAGAGTGACCATTCGTTTTTTCAGTTGGCCATTTCTGTCTATGTTAATCGTAGCTGTGTTACTGTTTTCTAGGAAAGCTAGAGTCAGCAATATTTTCATGGCACTAATTGTGCTGAAAGAGTTGGGTACTTTTTATACCTTTTATAAAAGCTTCTTTAAATTTGAAGATTTTGAAATACATGTGGGAAGCGTCAATGGCAACTATAGAGGCAGATTTCTGTTGTCCCTCCTGAAGAAAAGCTAACATGCTACTTTAACGTTATCATAAACATTCTTTTTAGCTTTTCATAGCCTTCATATATTAAATATGATTAGCTCTTTTGTTATGAAAGTTTAGATTTTTGATTTTCTACTGTTAAAAAGTTACTTTCTCCTCCTGTTAAGCTTCTTCCTTTCTTCATCACTGCTCTTAGTCTGCAAAGAACAGAGCAATATATTAATGTGGGGGATGAAAGCCCGTTCAAGCCCTTGCTTTAGCACTGATTGCTTGATGCTGTTAATAGGGCTATAGAAAAAGAGAATGGTACTTGCAGTCGTGTAATTCAGGCAGTACTTGAATTTCCCTGAATTTTATAGCCTGAATCTGTTTTATGCATCAATGTTTGTTTGTTTAGTCTTTACAGATATCTGTCTTTTCAGTCTGGTGATAGCAAGACAGAAGAGTCTTTGAGTTTTGTGCTATATGTTCCTGAAAATGAAAAGTTGTTATGTCTGAGTTGTTAGTGGGTCCACACTTTTTTCTGTAGGAGAATGCAGATGATGATATTGGGGTGGTTCTCACAAAAATCTATGAGGTTCTGGAATTATCATGTGTTATACTGTAAATCCCAGTAGTAACTATGGTATTGATCATGTCATGGAAGGGCAGCAACCACAGCTCCAGCTGGTACTTAGGTGTAATATATAAATGTAACTTGTATATTCTGTATGTTTTCCTAGCTCACTAATTGTTTAAGTTTTAGATATGATGAAGAGCAGTTTGTGGAGAATATTGACTTCCCTCTAACTGGGCTGCAGCTACTTTACTGTGTCCAAGTACACAAGTACAGCATTTTAAAATGTCATCTATGAACTTTTCTACATGTGACAGCCACGATGCTTGCATTACAGGAGAGAGCATATGTGTCTCCTTAAAACCTGAAGATTACTTTTAGAATGAACTACTCAGTGCAGGAAAATGTATTTATTTTTGAATAGGAGAGCTGGTAAGAACTGAGCATTATTTGGCCTGTAAAGTGAGTTCAGGCTTATCTTCATCTGCTTCCAGGACTCAGGTGCTCCAATCTACAGCAAAGAAACTGAGTCTGCAGAAAAAGACGATGGGTCTGGGCAACTTTAAGTTGGAAGGGTTTGGTGGAGTACTTTCTAAATCTTTCTTTAAAAAGTGGTCAGGGTTTTCATCCATGCTCCAGATCTAGCAAGAGGATATATCTTATTATGGATATGCCTTGTGGCTTACAAAGAAAGTAGTAGTGATATTTGAAGTGCCTAAAGTTAAAGGACCTTGTAATGTTCTTTGCTAGCTAGACAAATTTTAACAGACTTTTCTATCAAAGATTACTGAAAAAAAAAAAAGATTTTTACTGATGTTTAGCTGCAGTATTCTATCATGACATCCTATTGCAGCTCTTGCAAGCAGCTTTCCTTTGATTATCTTGAATTGCCTGATATCTAAAGCAGATTTTGTCACCTTGCCTTTCAGCCCTGTTTCCAGATGATTTATGAGTATATGTTAAATGACAGATCCTAAAGCTGGTCCAAATTATAAGGGGAACATCCTTCCTTTACAAGAGCTGCCCCTTCTTATACTTTGCTTCCTGCTTCTTAACCTTATTAGGTCACTAGGTGACTTCTTCCATATCTTGTGACAACTTGGTTTAAAAGCTTTTGGTGAGGGGCTTCAAAATTTTTTTAAAATTCAATATCTCAAACACTTAATCCAGTCCCGATCCTCTGGTCCGCATCTTGACACCTTCAGAGATCACAAATATATCAGGCCTGAATAGCTTTCTAAATTTTTTGGTAGTCTGACTATTAAATCTATGGACACTTCTGTCTGTTTCTTTTTTGTTGGAGATGTAAGATTGTTGCGTAGGTGTAGATGATTAGGGAACTGGAGCATCTCTCTTATGGGGAAAGGCTGAGAGAGCTGGGCCTGTTTAGCCTGGAGAAGAGAAGGCTGAGAGGGGATCTTATCAACGTGTTCAAGTATCTGAAGGGAGGGTGTCGAGAGGATGGAGCCAGACTCTTTTCAGTGGTGCCCAGCGACAGGACGCGAGGCAACGGGCACAAACTGAAACACAGACACTTCCATCTGAACATGAGGAAAAACTTTTTCACTGTGAGGGTGACAGAGCACTGGAACAGGTTGCCCAGAGAGGTTGTGGAGTCTCCTTCTCTGGAGATATTCAAAACCCGCCTGGACGTGATCCTGTGCAATGTGCTCTAGGTGACCCTGCTTGAGCAGGGGGGTTGGACTAGATGATCTCCAGAGGTCCCTTCCAACCTCAACCATTCTGTGATTCTGTGTGTAATAATAACACTTTGAACAAAGATAGCATTTGAATCGGAGAACCTGCTAAGTTCCAAGAGTTTACAAAAAAAAAAAAAAAAAAAAAAGAACCATTTTTTTGGATTTGATCTTGGCTTACCTTTTTAGACATTCTGACTTACTGTCTTATTTGTGATTCCATTGAAATGTTGTGATTGGAGTTTAGTTTACCATGATATTCAGTTGTGGGACATTGCTTTGGTTGATGCAGATTATGGACTTCAGTATTCTATTCTATATACTAGATTTTAGTTTAGTCCTTTTTATAAAGATCACTTGCCATCCAGCAGCATTTCTAGGCTTTAAAAATTCTGTAGTCAACTTTTCTGATGTTTACAATCTCTACAGTGCCTGTTTGTAGAAGCTTGGAAGGATTTGATAAGCTTTATGTTTTCACAGAGGTGCGAAAGGTAGGAGAATTGATATTTGAAACATCTGAAAATCTGTGTGTAAAGCCATATGAAGTATTGTGGCACGCACAATAAAGAAGCAGCTGAGGGTAGTTCAATAGAAGAGAAAGCAAGTGGCTTTTCCCTGTTTTCCTCGTCTGTCTTTTGAACACCAGCGTTAGGGAAAATATTTGTATCTGAATGAATGGAATACTTTTAAGTAATTTTAAATTAACCTATTTTGTGTGCATGTTTGTAATTATACTTTATATCTGTGCTGAAGGTGGGAGTCTAATTTCAGGGTTGTGCACCAAAAAACTTTGAGAGTAACTTGTGCCCTGTTCTACTGTGAACTAGACTGAGAAACTGTTAAGAAAGTAGTTTTCATTTCTTGCCTGGAACCTCACTGGGGGAATACATACATTCTGCTTAGATATTATGAGCTGTGTACAGGTCTTCTGACACTTAACATGTCATTCATGTCATGACAATATTAGCAGGTGTACTCTCTGCAGTTTTACTTAAGGTGTCCATTAGGTCTGCATTAAACAATACTTATGAGCCTCTGGGTTCTTCCAAGTAGCCTTTGCCTCATTCAGTGCTTTGTTTTAAGATGTTGAAAGGGAGCAAATAATGGTTACTTAGGAAGTTATACATGTGACGTTTCCAAATGTCAAAGCATTTGTGAGACAAGATTTTTCTTCTTGTGTAATATTGGAATTAAATTGTAAGTTGCATCAGTCTCTGACATTTTCTACAGACGTCTTGTGAAACAACATGAATGTGTTTGTAGAGGGCATTTGTGAACCTTATTCAAGAATGTATGCACCTCAAAGTTTTTGGAGTAACTGCTTATAAAAGTTTGAGCTATTTTGAAAGAAAAGACTACGTACAGAATGCGTGCATATTTTTTCAGGGACCACTTAATAGACAAATTTTAAAGGAAAATTTAAATGAAAACATTAAACCTTGGCAAGAATGGTTTGAATAATGTTACATATGTTCTGCCTATGTATAGAATTAATACAATTTTCAAAGAGTAGAACAGTGTGTTTTCTGGGCTTCCAGTTGAACTTGAAGAACAGCAGTTATTTGAGGAGAAAAATCTGCAGATTTGGTTTTAATTACCATTTCTATAATTATTATCAGGTAATAGCTAAAAGAAAAGAAGATTCTGGAAAAATAAAACTCTTGCTTCATTGGACACCAGAAGACATGTGAGTATTTGCTAGTGATATGATATAGCATTTAAATGGGGAAGAATTTACAGTGGGGTAAATGTGCTGTCTGTCACTAAATTATGTTATGCCTTCCTTTTAATATTCAAATTAAATTTTATGCTTAACTTTTTTTAGTGGTTTAGAAGCTTAAAAAATAATAAGCAACCCTTTCCTACTTTCAGTTGATTTTACTTTGGCTGCCAGGTCTGTAAACTCTGTCACTACCTGTTCAGGTAAATTTTAAGCTGTATTTTTGCTGCATTTTGTCACTGTGGATATTAAGAGCAAGATCTTCTACTTACTGAATGGGGAGTTCAGGTTGGTTTTGCTGGCTATATACATAAGGAAATCTATCATGAAGGCACCTCCCCCCCCCCCCACTGATTCATCGTGATTCTGAAATACTTTTAGGCACTGAACTATAATCAGCAGTATTACAATCAAACTACAAGAAACGTGACATAGGTGCCACAATTTAACAGTAAAATTTCCACAGCTAGTGCTTTAAAGTGTCTGTCCCATATTGCTGCTCCTTTGGATTCTCCCTCTGAAGTTTGGAATTCTCTTCCAACCTGCTTGGTTGCTTTTTCTCTTGTTTTATCAAAGTTCTGCCCTATTCCAAATGAGTAGCTTCATATGTAATGCAAATGAAGGTATTGCCCTCAGGTTGGCTTGGAACATATGCAGTAGTAAGTGTCAAATACTTTAAAAATAATTCATATACTTCACTGAGTATAACTGAGATCTTGTTTCTCTCTGACTCCTAAATAAGAAAAGAATTTATATGCAAATATTAAGATCTTAATTATATGGAAAAGTAGAATAAATTTTTGGTTTCCACTTTGTTTTAACATTATTAGGAGAGCCATTAGGAGGGTAGTTTAGCAAGTGTTTTGTGATCCATGTTTTCCACAAGTTTTAAGGGAATTAACTACTTTTTCTTCTAAAGGTAAGTAGAATTATAATAGATTTTCATTCTTGGGTCTATGCACCTGCATACAGCTGAAGCTGTTGGGATATTAAGCTCAGACGCTAAGACAAATAGCTGCATAATTAGGCAGGACATGTAAGTTTAGGGGTTCTTTAACCTTGCTTTTACTAGAGAGAGCTGTAACTTGGTAGCATTCATTAGATAAGGATATCTAAGTTTCAGGAAAAATATTGGATTTTTCTGCACAGAAAATAGTTGTGCAAGATAAATACTCATAGTTTGTCCAATTACCTTTTAAAACTAGAGAACCTTTTAGATTCAGTGTTAATTTAAGTGATTGAGTAGGAAGACGATACAAAGCCTTAGTATAATAGAACTCTGATACCTTTTGCTTAGGTGAAGTGGTTTAAATTACTAAGTTTTGAGTGTCCTAAAGTAGTCATATGCAGTAGTGTGAACTCAGCAGTGTGAATCTATTGTAACTTCTATCTGCAGAGGACCAAGGTTGCTGGTAAGTGATCTGCAGGAATGTTTGGCTTTTTGGTGCAATTTTAAAGTGTCTGTAGCTGTTTACTCTCTGCAAGTTTCGATGAAACTTGGAAAGGGTTTAGGAAAATGTTCTAGTAAAAGATGTAGTTTTTTGCTGCCTTTTAGGACAGTTGAAAATACTGTACATAATTCTTTTGAAATTCTTCTTACTAAAATATTACAGAATAAGACAGACTGTTAATTGCATCTTAAAAGGTTTAAGCATAAAATGCTCTGGGAACATCAGAAGTAAATTAAACATTTCAAAGAATTATTTTTTCTAATACAAAGTCAACTCAGTTTTTTGCTCGTGCAGATGAATACAATTTTAGAACCTCTACATTGGAGAAGACAAGTTATTCAGTGAAGTTAGGCATCCATGAGAGACCGTAGATGCTGGTTAGACAGTTTAAAAGAATAATGTGTTTTATATTGATATTTCYTGTTTCTTTTGGTAGGGCTGGTTAGGTGTATTTCCTGTGCTGAATGACATAGTTTTGAACCGCTGCGTATTCAGTAGATTCCTTTTCATCTTGACCATTACAGTTAAGATCAGCAGATACAATGTATCATGGCTCATGTTATCCATCTGTCTTACACAGTGAAGGTACTCATGCTTTAGAAAAGTTGAATGAATTCATGATGATTATTTTCCATTGTGCTAAGCTGTTCATCACTCTCTCAGATGGAGTAATAGTGATTTAACTTTTTCTGCTTTGAGTCATTTTGAGAAACTGTTAAACTACTCCAAGTTTTTTGTAGATTAAATACTTCTTCAGGAAAAGTAGATACCAGTCCAGAGAAGAACTTAATTCCTATGAAAGTGGGAAATAACTTTTTAAAGCTTTTTAAAGCAGATATTTATTCTCTTTGAGTTTTTTATGCAAGTGCTACCTTTACTGAGTTTCTGGCTTTGTATGTAAAGGATTTTCTCATCTGTTGTTTGTATCTTTTTGCATCCTGAGCGTATAACTCAGCATATTCCAGATGTCTTCCAAAAGTTTTTCAAAATTTTGTGCCTAATATAATTTCTGAAAAAATTTGATTTCCACATTATTAAGAAAAGTTTTATAGATTTTTTTTTCCACCTTTCATGATCCATATTAAACCTCAGTGAAATCATAGATTGCCTCCAGTTTTTTTCTTCCACATTCCCATGAAAAGGGGAAATAGCGTTCTTGGAGAAACTTCCTTTTCTTACCATGATAGAAGTTCTCTTTCATTACATTTTTGGGAGGCTTAACCAAAAAATTGAGTTTGAGCTGCAGCTAAATTTTATTGCTGAAGAATAGATTGTTTCAGTTGAATGTTTTTCCAAACTTTGTAAAATTGCATATAGCTTTGGTCAGAAAAATACTTGTTCATTTAGACAGTTTTGAAAAATGTTAGATTCCTCAATTTGAAACTTGTTTCAAAAATTATCATTTTAAACTACAAATTCAAACTTATCTCAGGTAGGAAAAAATAAGTTTTTGGCTCCTAGGTCACTTAAAATATTCATTTTATGCAGACTCAAAATAGCGTATCTTTTTTCCACTAGTGGAAGCAAAATGGATCATTTGTTTGCTTTGCACAGCCTTGGTCAGTGCCTGCTCTTGGAAGGAGAGAAGAAGCAGCTTTTTGTAATGGCATTCAGGACCTCTGCCCGATGCCCCTTTTAACAATGTGTCACCAGTGTCACGGTGTTAACCTTAGCAGAACCTTAAAAACCCAATTTGATTTTGGTAAAAGCAACAACCATGCAATAAGCCACTCTGAAGTAGACGTTTGCTTTCAAAGTGTTTAAGCACAAAATGTCGGCTGGTGTGCATTATCAGCAGTCCTCCTCCACAAGTTCCACCGCAAGTGGCACTAAAATGACGTTTCTCTTTAATGTGTAATGACAGAGTTTTATTCATTTCTCATTGTGAGACGAGTACATAACCAAACATGGTGTTTATCTGAATTTCCTCCGAAGATAATTGAACAATTAACTTCAGCAAAGTTGGAGCATTCTGACATTAAACACTTAGTGTTGAATGTACAGAACGAGCAAATTATTCTAGCCTAATGTTTAGTGCATGCAGTATTCTAGCCTTCACTTACCTCCTCTTTGACACTTGGACAGCATCAAACAATTTTACATCCAGTATAATGAACTATTTTCAAAGATCTGTTTTTTCCTACTACCCATTCTCACATTAAACTGTTAAAATGGAGAATGTAATGTCATTACCACTGTATTTTTGGTTTAGTACTTTCTGGAATAACTTTAATTTGTTTTAGTATCTCTTTCACACTGTGAACTTGAAAGGCTTTGAAGTATTATGTGTAAAGATTGGCTGTCCTTTCCTCGCTCCAGTGAAGATGCTTTTTAACCAGTGAAATGTGAAGATTGCGTTTAAAAACTTCATATGTACTAGTTTACCACATAATTTTATGGTAAGAAAAAGGGTTGATCTTTTTTGAATATTTTTATTTTATTTATTCATAGTCTGCCTGATGTGTGGGTAAATGAAAGTGAGCGACATCAATTAAAAACTAAAGTAGTTCATTTATCAAAACTACCAAAAGATACTGCCTTGCTTCTGGACCCAAACATATACAGGTAATGTCCTAACTTTGAAACTTTATTTAAATACGGTCTTAAGCCTCACTTAACTTTTTGACGTTGGAAAATCAGGATTGTTAATGCATTATACATCAGAACAGGGAGCCTCGATCCTGTCAGCGTCCAGTAGTTAAGTTCTGAGGTCTTAAGTTATTTCAGAATTACTTAACTTCTTGAACTGAACTCTAGTTACTGAGAAACGGGGAATGTGTGTATTTACCAAGTGTATTTTACTTTTTTGTGCTTGGTGTACAGAAATTCTAGTAAAGGAGGTACATACAGTGGAATCCTGAAAGATCACTTCTGTTAAGATCACATACTGGTTTGTATACCAATTTTTTTAAAGTCCAAATTTATCTTTACATATTTTATATTCAGCTGTAATACATGCAGTATTACTTTGAAACCTGTACTTGTATACAAGTACTGTTATTTTTTTAATACAAGATTTGTTAGAGGGGGACAAAAGGGGACAGTACATGTCACATGTCTTTAAGATGCATTCACATTTGTGTTTTTAGGATTTCAGATTGGCTTCTAATCCATCTTGTTTCTAATAATTTCCTGATTTTTTTTTCTCCTGCCTCTGTATTAGTGTTCTCAAGTAATTGTCAGTACCCACAGTTCTGTGTGTGTACAGTTCTTAAAGGTAATCTGAAATGCTTCATTCGCTTTAATTTTTTGAAGTTCTGAAGATGTTAACAGAATGTAATTATAGGCTTATTTTAAAATGCTTGAAAATGGAGGGGAAAAAAAAAAATTTCTGTCATGATCATAGTTCAGTGTTATATTTCTTCCTTAACATCTGATGACCTAGTGTCATAGAACACTAATTTGAGATTTTGATATGTAATAAGCCTTTCAGTTCACCTTTAATATTCAGTGTATTTCACTAATTAAATTAATGAAAACTTGGTTTACAATACAAAAATAAATCATTATGCTAAATGTGCTGTCTTTATAAATGTAAGTATTTAAAATACTTACTTTAGTATGAATTATTGATGGGAACAGTAATTCATAAAAATGTTACAAGGAAATTGGATTGTGTATTTTTAAAACTGTTTAAACACAGTGGCTGATTTATAACCTAATTTAGGTATTAATTGTCTTTATATTGATTGTTTGCAGAACTTGATAGATTGGTTTTGTTTGAAAATGATAGAATAACCTTTTTAAATAAAAATGTAATGATTTGGGAGATGAAATCCTAGGGGAAAAAATGAGCAAACCTTTCTTCCTCTCCAGATAAAATTCAGGTGCCTTCACATAATTTGTTGTTTTAGATTTTTAGCAGTATAGATCAGTATGTGATTAAAAAGAGCTTTGAGGTCAGCTGTAGATGAGATCAAAGAAATGAAGGTGACGGTCAAAACTTTGCATAGGAAAAAAGTAGCTAAGGGAGTTCAGAGACAACTCTTGATGTTATGATGAAATGATGACTCCAGTAGGAAGTTAGAAATAATTAATTATTGTCTGTAGTGTATGCTAATTTGGGATCACCTCAAATGGCTTTCAGTTTTAATCAAATTAAATGAAAGTAGATYGTGTATAATCACGATATCATAATACACTTTAGCTGACTCAGACTTTTGTTTCAGGGTTTTTATGTAAAACTGTACTATCTTCTTTTGTAGAACAATGCCCCAGAAGAGATTGAAGAGGTAAAAACCAAGCAAGTGGGGGACGCCTGCAGTCTTAGTCACTGACAATGGATTTAGAAATAAAGTTGCACATTAGTCAAATCCCATCCTTTTTTTTTTTTCTTAGATAAATATTTATGCTTAGTGTAAACATTCTGTGAATGAAGTTGATGCTTCCGTGGAATATATTAATATATTACTGTATATCCACATTTTCATGGAATGGTACAGAGGGAGACTGAGCAAACACTCTTCTGGCAACTTAGTGGAACAACTAAAAGGCTTTGCATGCTTGCTTCTTTAAGCTGCTTTTTTCTTTAGTGAATACAATAGTTTATATTTGATGAAAAGAAAAAGTAACCATCACCATTTACTCACAATTCCCACAAGAACTGTTAACAAGCTATTAGGTTTCTTGTCAATGTTAACGAACTATAACACATGCCAGACAGTAAAACAGCTTCCAAGGGATTATCTTGTTGCCCTTTCAGTATGGTGGATAGTAATCATTTGTCATTTGTAACCTCGTGTCCTTTTGCAGATCTCTAAGATATGTTGAATTATAATGTTTAAACAAATGTTGATGGAATGCTTGTCTTTTCCAATCAACTATGAATACATATAGTACGGTTTAAAGATGTTAAGAGTGTTGCAGTATGTCTGACCCCTTTTTCAGGAGTAGTATAGTATGTTAATGAGATCTACTTTTATGTGATCCATATCAATGGACGGTTTTTGAAAAACCTCTACTTAAGCAGTTAGTGTTATTGGTGTTTTATTTTACTTTTTTGACCCTTTAGGATCCCCATTCACTTGTGAAGTATACTTTTTTTATTAGGCCTAATGTTTTCTAGATGTAAAAAAAAAATGGTATTTTTAAAAAAAAAAAAGTCTAGAAATTCAATCCTTTATGCACCAAAGTTGGCTCTGAAAAGGAAAGTAAAATCACTTTCTTGCTTAATAAGCAAGAAGCCATGTTTTTTTTAACTGACAAATAGAGATGTGTCTAACCTGTTAGTCTTTGTATGGAGACAAAAATGTTGCATATAGATAATAGGACATTGCTTGTAAATATTTCAGCAGATTTGTAATATATTTTTATATCATAAAATGTACTGTAGATGTTTTTCTAGAGCATGAAAGTTAAAATGTATATATTATGGTAGAAATAATATTGAAGGATATTGTAATTCACTAGTGCTGCCAGAAGAATTGTTTAAAAAAAGCACCTTCCTTAACAATAAAAAACCTTCTTTTACATACCTAAGGGACTATATACTACTGTTAATATCTGTTGTAAGAACAAAAATGCATTGAACATCCTTCCCAGAAATCTTAGAGGGATGAATAGTACCCATAATTAATTCATGGCGCTCCTTTCTAATAGTGAACATGAAATTAGTTTTTTCCTTGATCTTGGAAGGAACTAATATGTAAAATTTGTATGGATATATGCAGTCAAACTGCAGAATTAGTCCCCCTTATTGGGGAGGAATTTACTACAATGAATCTAATAACCAGCAGTTTTTACACTAAATTTTTATTAAATAGAATAAAACTTAGAAGTAACCCTTTGGTTGCAGAAGTGAGCATATCCTAATATAATACAAATGCATTCTGCATTGGTACTGACACAAGAGCTTTGCTTAGCTCCAATGGGTTAAAATGTTACTTATATACATGAAAAAAATCTTATCAAACAAAAAGAAGTGCAGATTAAAAGCACCACTAATATAAGATGTTCTGGAATGGTTGTTTAATAAGGGTATTATTCATAAAATATGTAGTGATGTGACTTTATTTTTGAAAAAAATGCAGTGTTTTTTTGTTTTGTTTTGTTTTTTGCTTGAGCACTTCACCTACTGCTTTTTCTGTACCTATAAAGTAATCCGCAATCTTTGGGGTTTTTTTGAATTTGTTATAAAATTGCCAAATAGAAGTGTTTCAGATATAGTTTGTATTTGTATTTTTTTAATTTTATTGCTTCATGAGTTTCTTGTAAGTCATTTATAATTGACAGATGATTGTAGACCTTGCCTGAGTATTTTTTCTAATAAAACAAAGCAAACAACCTCATATTAGCTTCAAAATTGTAAGATTTCAATGAAGTTTTCAAAAGTAAATATAAAAAATGTCACTATCTCTATTTCCTCTGTGTATAGTGAAATGCATACCTTTACATAATTGGGAGTCCATGGATTCAAGTCATATATTGTTCATGTAAACTGTGACTTTTTTCCCTTGGGTTTGAAAAAAATAGTATGATGTCCTCATGATACAACCTCTGTCTTGGAAAATTTTCCCTAGCAGTCAAAGGGTAAGTGAATATTTTGCATTTTTTTTAACTTGAAGGAAATTATCCAAGTGAATTAATAAAACCATTTATACTTAAAAGTTGTTTGTATTGTCTAGGTATTAGGCAATTACTCGATGGTGTTTTATGTTTCAAGTGACAATCATTTATTGCTAAAGCTATGCTGTGATTCTGTGGTGAATTCCAATTCTGATGGAATACCAGACATACAGAATTGGCATAGAATGCCGGGGAGTTTGTCACTTTCTTCTGAAAATTTTCTTCCTTTTTCCTTATTGTTATTCTTGAAAAGTGTTATGAAATTATTGCTTTTCCAAGTTTTGAGTAGTTCTAGGTTCTTTCTTTCTGGATGTAACAGAGAGGTTTCTCTCTGTATTTCTTAATAAATTATTTTGAAATATGTTCTCCAAATACACGCAGAATGGATTCCCTCCCAGTTGGAGTGTTTGTTTTCTTTGTAGAAAGTGTTATCAGGATAAACCTATAGTTATCTTACTCTTCATTGCAGTGTGTTTCCAAACTAGCTTAATAAATAACCGTATAAACATCACAGATTCATACTTTTTCACTCAGAGGTTCTTTATTTTCTTTAATACAGAGTAGAAGGTAAACAAAAGAAAATGGCTAATTGTGCAGTTGAAATTAAATCATGGCAAAATTGTCATTTAATTCCACCTTAAAATGCTGTTTTTTCATGTGTTCATTGAGCATGAAACTAAGTGTGTCACTTGGTCTTAATGTGTTATTGTTTATAAATTATTAAGCTATATTTTACAGTAAATGTTTTAATAAACATACTTGATGACACTTGAATTTTAAATATTGTAGTTTTATAGGGAATAATGAAATTTATTTATAAAAGCTTTTCAAAGTGAAAATTATCATAATTAAGATATCTGATGGTATTTTTATATCTTTATTAATTAGTAAATTTAAGGGGGCATAAACTATATTCTGATTTGGGTGGAGATTTTCTTAGTCAGTTTTCATCATTAGTTGCAGGGCTTCCTTCCTCAGAATCAAAAGCATCTTATTCTTATCTTTTACAATCTATAAGGTGCCTGAGTGATGTACAGCTTGGACGGATCTGAGTTGTGCTTACAGAGGTCTGGGACCTCTTTGCTTCATTCTGCAGGATCTCTGCTATCTTACTCTATGTTGGTTTCTAGGCCTTGTCATGGAAAAAAGAAAAGAAAAAGTATGGGGTAATGAGAAGGTCCTGAAGCAACTTAAATTTGAACCATCTTATTAATGTTGGTAAGCTCAGTTTAAATACCTGCTGAACTACTGAAATATTCCTAACAAAACTGGGGGAGGTCTAAGAGGGAAAAATTGTGGAAACAAAATGAAGGCCAAAGGAGAAACCAGTTCTGCCAAAACACATCAGGGAATTAGTTCCCTATCCAACTTGTTCCTTCTACCTCCTTCTAGAGGCCTTTTCAGGAGGGGATGGAATAAGCCCTTGCAACATTATAGGCTATTAAGTGCAATGACTGAGTGACAGGTTACCAGTTCTGCTGAGAGGGACCTGGGATCCTGATGGAAAGCAAGCTGAACATGAGTCAGCAGAGCACCCTGGCAGCCATGAAGGCTGCTAGCATCCTAGCCTGTAGATTGAGAGAAGAGATAGTTTCCCTTTGCTGGGCAATCATTAGGCCACATCTAGAATACGACATCTGGTTTTTAGGAGCCCCCAGTACAAGGAAGATTCTTCTAAACTTAAGTGAATCCAGCAGAAGGCCACCAAGGTGGTCAGGGGACTGGAGCTTGTGGTCTATGAGGAGAGGCTGAGGCAACTGGATAAGTTCAGCCTGGAGAAGAGCAGGCTTTTGGGGGACCTTGCAGCTTCCTTTCAGTACCTAAGAAATTTTCAAGAAGGTGGAGCCAGGCTTTTTAGGGTCACAAAGCAGGAGGATCAGGGTCAGTGGACATCAACTGAAATGGGAGATTTTTTTCACCAAGAGGACAGTCAAGCACTGAAATAAATTACTCCAAGAGGTGGCAACGTCTCTGGCTTTGGGATTTTTCAAGTCCCAGGCAAAGCCTTGAGCAAGCTGGTCTGAATTTGGTGGTGTTTGTGTTGCACTGAGCAGGAGGTTGGACTAGAAGCCCTTCTGAGGTCCCTCCTGACCTGAATTATTCTGTGCTTCTGTGATTCTGAACTAAGTAAGGTTTCTCTCCCAGCCTATGCTCTTAGCCAGACAGTTTCAATTTATTTTAGCAAGTGGTTCATAGTGATGATGGCTGCAGTTGTTTGAACAGTGACCAGCTGTGGCAGTAACGTGGGCCTGGGGCTTTAGTCTGCATTTGTTTTGGCATACAATATGCTTGAATTCCACTGGCTGACACTGAGCCTGGTAAGCTGATCTCAACTTCTGTACTTGAACTTGTACACTGTGACATACTGCTTAGCTGAACTTGCTTTGCATTGGTAATAGAAGGGTGATTTGTAAGGCAGCACTGGTGATAGTTGAATTGGGAAGCATGCAGCAAATGGAAGATGAGAGTTAATACTTTATGTTGGGAACAGAAGCTTTGAGAACTTCTGTATATAACACATTTACACTCTGAATTTGTCCCTGTGGCTTTTTGGCTTGCAATCTGGGTTTGAGGACCTATGTTTGAATTTGCAGCAATGGGAAAAGAAATTATTTCAGATGAACTATGTCTTTAGTTCCTCTATCATGGCATTTGTATCTTATCCTAATATTTGCTGAACATGTGTGTTCTAATTTACTGATGTTTAGTCTCTTTTCAAGGTAGACGTTGATGCTCTGAGAATGTGAGTCAGAAAAGGGCATGAAATGTTTACCTTGGATGACAACAAGGAGTTTCAGAAATTTCAAATGTTTGTGGATGTCTTTATCTTTTGAGACACCTTTAAAGAGCAAGTACTGAATCTACCTCTTTGAGAGTTATAGTGCACCCAGATATCTGTACCCCAAATCACTAGTCCTTTTGGAATAAGTTGCCCTGACTTACTTTTCTATAAGTTAAGTAAATATTTTGTGAATGGCTCCTATATGCACATGGCTTTGAAAGTAAAATAAACAATTTGATCCCTACAACAAAATGTATTAAACAAAATATTCCATCTCCTTGAATATAGTTGACAAAATAGAGATAGTAAATGGTTTAGTTATGCTGGCAAATCTCAGGATATCTCCTGGAGGGGAAAAAGAGACTTATGTTTTGTGTTTGAAACAGAACTTGGGTTCCAGGAAATGGGCGATGGGTTTTGTCTTTCCAGGTAAGAGTGTAAATCAGTGTTGCAACCTGTATCTTGGGCTGTTTGGTTGGAAATGGCAACACTGACAACTTGCTTTTCTGCTTATATCATCAACTGTCCTTGCAGTGAAAAGTTTTCCCCAGACTCTATATCCAGCTGCCTTAGTTTTTATACTGCCACAGTAATCTACAGGGCATGTATTACTTTGGGCTCTGACCTAATTTTGTCAACCTTCCTATGTAATCTCAAGAATGACTGCTATTTTTTTTTTTTCATTTTAACAAAATATCTCTCTGTTTACCTCTTAGGCAAGTTGGTTATATTTCAAGGATTACAAAGCATTATGTTTTCTGTCCGGTCTTTTTTGTATGCTAAGCTGCCTGGCCTGCAGTACTTTCCATGCTCAAACATTTACACTGTACTGTAGTGCAAGCAGAGAGGAGGACCAAAATAAAGTTCCAAATGTACCTGTAATTCTTGCCTGCCCTCATTTTTGAAAACTTGTCTGGTAACATCATCTTAAGATACTTTTATCTGTAGTTTGTTAAGGATTTTAAAATATCATACACCAATTCCAGTATATAGCATTTTATCATAATCCGCAAGGGATCCTGATAGCAGGATTGGAAGGTGTAATATCATTGTGCTGAGCTGCACTGTTGGAGCTAAGAGAGTAACTGGGACCAGTAGTGGATGTTACTTTTGATGCAGACCTAGAAGCGAGAGGAGTGAGACACTACTTGAGTTTGTCTATTGATGAATGAGGAGACTTAGGAATACTGGGCTTGGTTCTAGGCTGGACAGAACTATGATCTAGATTTCTGCTCTAAGATTCTATGCATAATTCTTTTTGTTTACTGTTTTCCAACATTTTAAACTAAAGGGACAAGAAAAATGTCATTCTGGTCCAGCCAGTGTTACTTTCACTGCCCAAGCACAGGATTTTTACAGGTTTTATGAACACCATTTGCTTTTTAAGATGCACATGAGAGAGCATGATGCATTCTTTTATAGGTCTAAAAATTCTTGCCTGGTGAGATTATACAGGACAGGGTAAGTTAACACCTTGTTGGTTATTGGTAGGCAAAAAAGGGAATGTAGCTATTGGAATTGACTGGACAAGTCCAAGTGGAGGTGAATAGAAGAACCTCATTAGGAAACTAAAAAAAGGGGGGGGGGAGAGGAAAGAGATCTTTGCTTCAGGAGATTTTATCTTCAGGGACTTTGTGCAAGTAGTGTAAGATTCAAAGCTGAGTTTACAGAGGAGTAGGAGCTCCCTATCCTCAGGCCTAGGAAGCAATATTTGAAGAGATGGCAAAATAACCAAAGAAAGGGTAGTTGTCTTGTCCTTAGGTGACTGGGATTTGGCATTATTAGTGACAGTCATAGGAGAAGGGCTGAATTTGAGAGAGCATGAACTTTCCAGATTGATGCCGAGCACTGTGAACAAGACTTGTCTATTCCACAGTGTCAGGTATGTCAATCCAGTATCTGTAATTGAAAGTTAGTTCACCAAGAAAAACGGCTATACTATTCCAAACAGCTTCATCTGTGATGTTTTCAAGAAATTATTGCTCCTAAACTAATTTTACTTCCTCAGGCAAAGTTGAAATTTATCACAGCTGAACTTGTTACAATAGGTATGTTAAAAAGGGAGAGGAGGGCATAAACACTTGCAGTTGTTTGCAAAGTTTTCTGTGATTTACGCTAGATTTGTTTCTACCGATTCTAAAAAAGGTCTTTTTCACTCTACTATAAATCCTTTCTGGTAATAGAGTAACAACAAGAAGTAATACGATGATAAGTCCCTTAGTCCCTGATGAGAGGTAAATCACTTGCTGATCAGCATACTGCTGGGCTGGTTTGCTTACAGAAGCTTTTGAGTACTGTCTACTGGATGCCATTAGAAAGTTCTGTGGAGCTTAATATCCTTTTGTCGTAGTGTTTTGCCAGTGTTTGTCATCTCAGTGGATGTCACTGTAAAAGATCCCATCATATATTTACTGTGAAGAGGAATAGCCTTCTTTGATTTAACGCAGATTGTTCGTCATAAGGGCTACTGACTAACTGAAGCAAGAAAATGTACAGTCAGTGATTTTCCTTTGACTTACAAGGGTATAGTTTGGTCAAGCAAGCTGAGCTGAAATTTTCATATTTGAGAGGAATGTTTACTGTTTTAGGGAGATGTTTGAATCTGAATGGAAATGTACTTCCTTCTCTAATACTGGCTTGTGAGAACAGCCGCTTTCAGCGATATCCAGCAAAAGGGACAAAAGTTCCCAAAAGTTCTCTCAGATGATAGTTGTTTGGGATCAGTCAGCTTTCAGATCAGTGAAATATTCAGGATGTTTGGTCACAGTATACTGTATTTTTACTTTTGCAGCATTTTTGCGCAGTCCGTTACTTCAGCTGCAATGATCTAATGAAAATGATGCAACTTAATATCCAGAAGCTGTACTAGTCTAACCAGGGGCTATGTAAACTTAATCACTTTGATCTAGAACAGAGTTCCAAAAGGGATTTGTGAAGTATTTGGATACTAGTAACACACGATGATTATATAGTCAAAAACTAATTCGGTAATAGCACTAGGTATTTAATGCTATTGATCAAACTCTGATTTCATTTGCCTCAATGTCATTGCTAAGCCAGCTCTTTTGTGAGTCTCTTTCCATCCATATTATGTCTAAGCTCACAAAGCTCGGTGAGATTTTTACAGGTAATTTACCAAGTGTGCCTAGTGCCTTATTAACTTTAGAAGGGTTTTATTATGGATATTTGTCTTGCCTTGCCTCAGTTCAGGTCTGAAACTCAGATTGTGAAATCAGGGAGTGGGGTAGGATGTTGCTTATAATTCATTTAAGCCAAAATGTTCAATACAGGCACTGAAGTATAAGTGGCTAGATATGTTTTATGTTTGGATTTACATAATTTGAAGGCCAAAAAATCAGTAAGTATATTGGTTTTGATCAAAATATTGGAATGTAGAATTAAAGATTGCCCTTAAGAAATAAAGACGTCTTAGAATGCTTAATTTTAAACAACACTTTGCAGCTTTTACTTTTTAGTGAATATGAGGCAGTCTTGGACACTACTTACTTTTTCTTTCTTCGTGTCATAAATACTCTCTCGCAGAGCATGGAAAATACATCAGTTACACTTAAAACTGTTTATTGTACAGCAGATGTGTGCATGCAGCGACTGTAGTTGAAAGCCAAAGTATTTAATTTGCAGTTGCCTGCAGCTGGATTCTTTCTTTTTAAATGAGTGGGGAGGTGGGGAAACATAAAAGGATGTCAAGAGACATTCTGCTGACAGTGAGCAAGTTAATGTGTAATTACTTATTAAAAATATTACTCTCGGTACTCAGAGGCATTGTGCGACATTGCTTTCTGTTCATTCTTTGCTGTGTAGTTTTGTGTACTTCCATGTTATCACTGACTGGACACACTTGCTGTCTGATACCAATAACATTTGATTGGATTTTATAGCATTAAAAAAAGGATGGTAAGAGGTATAAAGATTTTTAACAGTTTTGTGCTCATCTATTAGCTTCATTTTAGCTATTCCCTTTACCGTTGTTGAAGACTAGCTGCTGATTTGAAGGATGAGGATTTGTATAGTAGTGTCAGACCTCAGAGCCTGGAAATATTTTCCCCATGGATAAAACAGTCTGGATTTGCTTTCTGGCTTATTTCATACAGGAACTTTCAAGTGATAATGTAGGCTGCATAGGTCAAAGGTATGGTGGCAGTAGAGGAAGTAAACATTGGCAAATTTATTTGAAATAATGAATATGCATCAGTAGGAAATAAGAACTTGTTGCAAATGATCAAATTTTTGCCTTCTGTCAAGTGATGTCTTTTGGAAATATTTCTATCTGAGCATTGGTTCCAAAATATGGTTCTGCTGTATGTGGAGGAAACAAAAACTAGAATTTTACTTTCTATCCTCTTGTAGATATACAAACTTCCATTGCACTTTATAATCCATACCTACTATTAGCTTCTGCCATAATTTATACTAACAATACGAGACTGCAATGTGTAGTTGTCTTAGAGAGCAACCCTGTCCATGTGATCTCATTAAATCTTTCTGGAAGAGCAGTGATGATCTGGTCATTCACCACATACTTTAACTAGGATGCTCCTAGAAGGACTAAGATTGAAGAAGTAATTTTTTTTTTCTTTGCATACTTTAGTTCTCATGGACTAGTTAGTGATAGCCTTTAAAATGAGTCAATGGGGGTAAAAGTTAAATGTATGCTGTAAAAATTGCAAAGAGCTGTTTTTGGGGTGTAAAGAGGCCTCTGCCTTAAAAGAAATTGCATCGTTCCTTTTGTTGTTCAGAAGTGAATTATTGTGGGTAAAATTACAAGCCAAAAGCTTTAACTCTGCTAATGCCTCATCTGAGCAATCCACTAGAGACTGTACAAACTGCCCATTGTAGTTTCTGATATATATATGTATATATATATATATAGGTATGTTCATGTGCATTTATCTTCTTGAAGTCCTCTCCTGTTTTTTTCCTTGGCTAGTATACTTATAAAATTGCATTCTTGGAATGTATTTCGTTATTTAGCAACCATTATATGCATTCCAGTAGTAGCTGATTTCAGTGATAGGTAGACTCAATTCATGGTTTTACAAAGATATTTTAAGCTGAAAAATGATAAGTAGCTGTCAAGAAATGCAACCACACACTGTGCAGTTTTCATAAAATACAGATGATGTTTCTGCCCCCCCCCACTGTCCTCCCAGATCTTAGGACCACACATGTTATAGAATGTGTTTACCTTGTGTGTGAATTTTTGGTAAAAGTTTTAAAAACAATTCATAGCTTTCTATAACCAAAAGGTGGCAGCAATCTACTATGCTACGATGATGCATAAATAAAATATAGCACTTAATAGTGCTATTACTGAGGGTGTTTACTTGCTTTTCTGAACCAGTTTCCTTGTATGTAATTTATTGTCTTTTGATACAGGATGGAATTACAGCCTAACTCCTAGCTTTTTTCTTACTAGTTGGTTTATATCTTGGATATTGCAAATGAGAACAGAAACTGTATTCTSTTTTTCTCTGCAATGGAATTGACTAATAAAAGTGAAACTACTTTAAAGGAATGTTTCATTTTATTCAAAAAATTGAGCATTATCCAGTTCTTTAAAATTGGCTAATTATGGTACTTGATCACTTTTTTTTTTTGCTAATTACCTTTTCTTTCCCAGTGATGTCTAAGACTGCCCTTTGACCTGTGATTAATTTACTAAAAGGACATGACAAGAAGAATATTTATAAATTCTGTATTTATTATTTCAGTATGTTGCATATCAAATATATTTGTTTAGCCAATCAGATCAGTAGCAACTCCCCTCCCTCCAAGTAAAAATTTAGTATTTTCAGCATGGATTTGGGGGGGGGGGAACTTTCTGAAATTTCCTGCCAATTGCAAAGCTTTTCATATTGGAATTAACCTTAGGAAATTGGATAACAGTGCTGGTAAAATGTAAGACAAATAAGAATGATGGCATTTCTTCTGTATCTGAATAGTCTTTTCAAAGGAAAAAACTTTAGATTTTGATTTTTTTTTTAATTTTTATTTATTTTTTTTTTATTTTTAAATCTGTGAAATGAGTAACCACATACCAGGCAGGATTAAAGTAGTATGTGGAGATTAAAGGCTAAGACTTGTTGTTTGGTACTATTTTCCATGCTGAAGCTTCTCTTTTCCATTATTTCCTTGTTCAGATTACTCTAAGGAGAATCATTGGTTAGATTAGAATGGAGTTGTGCTGTCACTTTGCATATACTGAAGTCTTCCCACACCTCTCCCCTCATTTGGTGGTCTCTTGTAGTGCAGGAAGATGGCATAGTGCAGTGACTTGGCTCCTTTTCCAGCTCAGAGCTGCAGTTGCCCTCAGAATTGTCCAGTAGAAACATTGAAGTGATGGCAGCAAGAAGACATGAGAAATCTTCTACCACGCTGGTATTCATAGGGCTTCTCTGAATGAAATCTTTTCTTCGAGAAGTGGGGTTACAGTTGGTTTGCTTTCTACTGTATTTCTTCAGTAATGTGAGATATCTAATGGCTTTTGATGCTCCAAAATATTGTTGTGCATCTACTGTTTTGCAGTAACTACTTACATAAACATTATCTTCTAGTAAATGAAAGATGATACAATATAATTTCATTCCCAGTAAGAAAGATTGAACGTTTTAAGTTGGCATCTCAGAGATGATCCTGCATAGCCAGATGTGGGGGGGAAACAGCAGTGGCTGGGCCATGTTCCCCAACTAGACCAATACCAGTGAGGAATTACAGAACCTGAGCCTTACCTCATATCAAGTGTTCTTTTGGTTACAGCCCTCTTTTTCCTTCTTTCAGCAGTTGTTTGGAAAATGACCAGCTATCATCACCCTCTCTGTAGCTTTCTAGGGATTCTGATAATGTGGGTTTTTTTTGTTGTTGTTGTTGTTTTCCCCAACTGAGCCACATATTTTCTTTTCCTTCCTAAACTTGCCAGTGATATCCCCTGTTCTGGTATAAATGATAGTTATTCTCTTCCTCCCAGAAGTTTTCTGATATGCCATGTTTGTGCTAATAGTCTCAGGATGTCTGCAGCCTCAAGTAGAGATCAGTACGTAATGTACACTCAGGTCTTGCTTTCTAGTTTTTATTCACAGCTGTGAAGACTAAAAATATGTGGGTAGATTAAAGACAGATAAAAGTATGATGAGAAGGTGACCTCTTTACCTAGCCTTAAATCTCACTCTTGCTATGTCAAGGCTTTGCAAGGAAAGGGTGGTAAAATGATGGTTTCTTGTCCATTTTTTACCTTTGATTCTATGTATTCAGTTCTTTATTTGATGGTGAGTAGGCCTGAGTTCACTTTTTTTTGGCATCCCCTCTCAGCTAGGTTAGAATTTGAGCCAAATTCAGTGTTGCTTTATAACTCAGACATCCAAAATGGATGCAAAATACTGCCAAAGCAGAAGTATAGAATTTCTGTATTTGTTCTGCCATAATGTGGAAGGCAGTGGATGATTAACTGAATAAAACTAGGAAAAAAATGATGGGACAGTGGTAAATGAGTCATGGTTGAAAACAGGATTTGGATGCTTTTTGAAATTTTACCCTGTTGGTGAAAACTGTTTTCCCCCTGCCTTCTTGGCCATGTAAAATCTGTTTGTACATAGTAAGTTGTTTTCTAATGACCCAGGTAGTGATTTTCAGTCATTGTGTGTTAGCATGGCGGTCATCAGAAGTTACAGAAGAACTCAGATTATCTTTTGGTTAGAATCAATTATATAAGTCGGTTTTTTGCAGTCTGGTTTGGTGGTGGGTATAGTTTTGCAACTTGTCACTAGATATTGCTGGCCTGTTGAGGAGAGGTTCAAGCTTTCATGGGACTTAGGAAACCTCTGTCTTGAAGCTACAAATTAGTTTTTGGTGTATCTTTTTTGAGCAGTGTCACCATTTGTTTTCAATTACGGATGGCTTTTTCTGAAGTTTATTTCATTCCAAGCAGTGCCTAAGCATGTGGTCAGTGAGGAGAAATGATTGCTTGGGCAGGTTTTATCTTAGCAATGGTTAACTTATGACTTCTGTAAATAAAAGATAGTCTGGGCTCTGCATTCTTTTATATTGCAACGTGTTAAACCCGTGCGATGCCAAAGAGTAGAGATGGGCAAGATATTTTGCAGCCCCATATAGAACAAAATTGCCAAGTGATAATCCCACTTTTATTCCAGATGGATGAGGTGATCCGTTTGTATCCACCATAATTAAAGCTTATGAAGTAGCTAACTAAATATATAACCTGTGATCTGCACTTCATCACGGTTTCTCATATAGTAAGGGACAAAGTTTTAGTTCTTAAAGATGGTAGGTGTTTAAGTGACTGGATATTCTAAAAGTCAAAATCCAAAAGCCAATACCTCCTTGCTTTCTTGCTTATCCTTTCTTCCTCTTTCCCCCTTTGAAGATCAGTTGGCTTCAGTCTGGGGACTTCTTCTGCTGTCTTATCACCAGAGAAGTTGTGCTGTGTTTCAAGGTAAAAGGGGACCCACAGGAAAGGAACAAATGGTTCACAGGCAAAAAGCCTTAGAGGTGGTCAACATTGCTGGTTTACTTCCATCCTTAACTTCCAAGTTGACCTTAATTAGAATTCTAATACTAAGGCATCATCCATACCTAGAGGCTTATCAGGACAAATTTTGAAAGAAAAAATAGAGTAAAAGAATTAATATGCACCCTCCATTGGTCTGTGTCACTTTCTCCTTCTTAGGATGTCATAATTGACAACATTGTTACTCCAAACTCTTCCACCTGTTTCACTTCTGCAGTCCTCCATGTTTCGTTAGACCTCCTTTAGCTCAGCTGTGGTGCAGCCTCCCAAGACACTGGTGACTGCAAAGGACTTGGAGTCAGAAGCTCTGGGTTCTGTTTCTGCATGGTTAGTAAACCTGCTGGCAATGGCTGCCTTTCCTTTCTGGCAATCACAGGGACACCTCACCTAAGCATGGCATGTTTGTAAGGTACTGTTACATCCTTTTAAGAAAGGTGACTCAAATATGACAAAGGGTTGTGTGATTGTGTGCGTGTGTGTGTGTGTGTGTGTGCCCCTTAGGAAGAGCAGTATGATACAAAAGGTGGGCAGTAAAGGGAGATGACCTTACCTTAGATGAGTTCACCTACAGCAGCTGTAGAGGCAGAAGATCTGCCATCTTCTAGGTCAAAATTCTGCAGGACAAGCTCTGAAGATCTTATGCCAGTTGTCAAGCAAAAGCTGTGGCCTGAGTTGGTAGGATTTCTGTCCAAATGAGGACTGAGTGAAAGCCTCAAGATTTGGTCCTGAGATCAAAACCACAGAGTAAAAAGGAGGGAAGGGAAGAGTGAGTGAATATGCCCTTTATAACCTTTCTACCCCTCACTGCTTTAAACATTAATTGTGCTAGTTAATAGTGGATGTAAAAATGAAAGTGTCTCCAAGCATCCAAAGTTACTTTTCCTGTGTTGCATTTCAGCACACATCCATGCACTATAAAAGAAAATCAGAAAAAAAAAGAATTTTAACTGTGATACCAAAAAGCAGCCACATTGAGAAGTATTAAAATACAGCAGAGATGTGATATAGTGGATTTTTCTGTGAGAAATTTCTTCATTGATGAAAAATTGGCTTCAGAGGAGCGGTCTCATAAGACCCAAGACTTCGATATTTTTTAGCTGGCAAGATGAGGCCTCCATCTGATAACTTTTATTTCTGTTTTATTGGTTAGTATGCATAGGTTTTTCCTAATCTTCTAAAAGGTTTTGCTGAAAGAAACCAATTCTAAGCATTGTAAAAAGAAGGGGGCAATTTTTGTTTACTCTTTCAAACCAGTTTTATCAAAGAGTGACCAGGGAAACTTCTGTATTATTCAAGGACAGGCATCTTCTGTATTGCCTCAGATTAACTGTCTTAACTGTTCAGGTTGGCATAATTGATATTACCTGGAGAAAATTAAAGTGTAGTTATCTGAATACTTGTGGGGTAAGTTGCTGTATTGGTGGCCTCTGGCAAGGAGGGAAAGATGGAGCTTTTCTGCAAGCACATGTGGATCCGGAAGAGGAAGTTTGCCCAACAGCTTATACTGGCATAGGATGTGAATTTCTTGTAGTCACTCTTCTACAGTGGTATCAGGATGTTTTCTTTGGTTAAGTGAATGTCAGAAAGGACATCAAGCCAGTCTGAAAAGTCACTGGGGTGACTTTATATTTACATTGTTACGAGTTTAACTTGTGTTGGTGTATTGTACTGGTAAAACTTTCCTTGTACAGAGAAGCTCTTGGTTTTCTCAGTGTAAAGACAGCTTACAGTTCAAATGTACTAAACCCTATAATATATGGTGCCTGTGAGTCCAGATGCTGTAAGTCTTTTAAAAATGCTTTTAGAGCTAAGGGGGAAGGGGTGAACCGGAAAAGGGCYAGAGCCTGAAAGTAGCCATGTGTGGTTTTAGCAATTTTAAAGAAGTCTCTCTATCATCACTGAGGAGAAAAAAATGCCCAGAACCATATTAAAATGGTAGTCTATATTCCTATCAATGTTTCTTCCCCTGTGCTGCCCCTTCCTCCCCGCTGGGTCAGGGGACTCTGAGTTACCTTTGTATGAACTTCTGGTTTCTGGCATCAGCAGCCTTTTTACTACGTTCCTGATCTGTTTTAAAACTGTTAGATAAATGACCCCAAATGACTCCAGTCTTCTGGACCTGTTCACTATTATTAGCAAGGTTCCATGAGAAATGCAGGGGCTGATGCATTAAGCGAGTATTTCAGTAAACACAAGTTATTGGAAAGTCCTGTTTTAGCAGCAGAGGGTACAGCGTRTCTAGGACTGATGCTTGAGTTAGCTGTACTAGTATTTCTAAATTAACAAAGTTTTCACTGTGTTAATACTATTTTATCGGGCAGCTGCCTTTTGGGGTGATTATATGAAAGGAAAAATTTGTAAGTTTTCTTCAGTGCAGACTTTGTTTTCCAGCCCTGAGGTAGTGGTGGATTAACTAGTCTTTTTCTGAAATGTGTGTGTGAGTGTGTTTGTGAATGAAAGACAGCAGGCTCTTTAACGCTTGAGTGAGGGTGCGTTTAGTGATGATCAGCAGACTGCAGCTGGTTATAGTCTAGTGATAAAATATGAGGCATTGAAAGTTCCATCTACCTGTGGTATARGACCAAACCACAAGGTCAACAAGGGTTTGAAACCAGGCTGCAAAACAGCTACTACAGAAAATACGCTTATAAATGCCATTACTTCAGTGATAAATGTGAACATCTCCACTGAAGGATATTGAATGTCCTTTCCTTGATTACCCTAGAGGTATATATGCAAGCAGAGCACATAACTTTTTCATGTATATGTTCTTAAAGACGCAATACAATTCTTAGGGCCCAGGCTGTGGATCAGAAAACCCAAAGTTCCATTTTCTGTGTGAATTTGTTTTAGTACCCAAATCAGTCAGATTGCTCTGCTGTAGCACTCTGTGCTGTTACTGTGTTCTGATTCTTCTTGTTCTGATAGGTAAATGGTACTAAGAATGACTCCTGACACCCAAAGTCTTACCAGTGTTTTGGTGTCTTTGTTGGTATTTCTTGTCATACTTTGAATTTATTTCTTTTGAATATATCCACAAAGTCTTCTTGCTTTAAACACTTCAATAATTTGTATCCTTGAGCCTACCTCCTGTTCCTGGAGGAAACTTCAGTTCAGTTGGGTAACTTTTATTTTTCCTTTCAAGGTTTGTTATCCAGAATACATCTTCAAAATCCTCAAATTCAAAATACACCTTCATTCTTCACTGTACTCAAGAGTTTGATGCTTAGCTGAGCCTAATTATAACATGTTATTCTGCTTATCTCATCTGCATGCCAGATGGGGTGGTTGTATTCATGGTGAATCCATGTGATTAGAGTGCTGGCACAGTGATAGCGGTGCTGTCATTGCCCATCAGCACTGATAGTAACTTCTTTCGCTGGCTTAGCTGGACCCACATCCTTTCTTTCTGTAGCAAAAGAGCTAGTCTCTGTTACACACAGGCAAACTAAGGCAAAAATGGAGGTTGTAAGGAAGTTGAAACCTAATGAGTTCTGTGTAGTCTGTTAGGACTGCGTGTCCTTAATGGAAATTCTTTAGAGTATCATCAAACAACTTCACTTGGCCTGCTATTGACTTCTGTATGCCCTCTCCATCAAATTAGGTTTCTTGCCCTGTGTGCACATTTGAAAGACTGAGTATTCAACAAAAACTTTGTCCCCTTTCAACTGCTTGTCTCTCTTGTTTAATCTGAAGGAAGGAGGTTGCTGCAGAATGGATAGGCTGGTTGTGAACATGCAGTCACAGTAATCAAGTATACATACAGTTTCTGCAGTTTGTTCCCGTTTTGTGCAGTTTACTTTATGAAACAAATCAGGCTCTGTAACTGGTCATTTTATTGTAGACAAATATAAAATCCTATGTACATGCTRTTATATTAAACAGGTAAAACATGGGGCTTGCTGTAGTTAGATTTTTGCTCCAAGGTCTTTCAAGTGATGAACTAAACTGAGTGTGTCTGTTTTCAGGTACCTGGGTTCCATCATTCCCCAGTAAAAATTACATTATATGTTATTTATAATTCAATGTCAGGTGTGTTTTAGTATACTACTGGGATTTCCAAAACAAAGCCAGAGATCATTACATGTTAGCAGGTTTAAAGCTGTCTGTGGGTCTCTTAAGCTTCATTTTGCAAGAGAAGATTGTCACTGGAGTAGAGAGCAGAATATTCTATATATTGAATATATATTCTACATATGTAATACTATACATCTTTATATCCTGTATACAGAATGTCTGTATCCTGCTTATCAGTGTCTCTTCAGCATTTTGGTTTATAACAGTGTACTGAAATGGATAAATTTTTATAAAAAACAATGAAAAAACTAAAATTGCTCATAAAATTAAAACTGCGTGCTACAGAAGGGACATCAGTACTGCAAAAGAAAAGCAAATCCATGTATGTTTTTTTTTTCTTTCATATTCCTCTTATTTATTAAGAGCCTTGGGGATTTTGTTTTTTAAGATTATATTTTTATGTAAATGTCCTTAGAACTGCTGGCTGCTAGGACATGTCTTTTTGTAGGTACAGTAAATTTAATTTGAGGGTAACAGGGTAATGTGGTGTTTTCAGAAATGGTCAACAGCTGCCTAATTCTCAGTAAAGCGTCTTGCATGGGAACCTCATTTACTCTGGTTTTCTTTCTTCTGTATGTCTGTTCAGATGCGTTTGGTAGAGCTACAAGATGGAACTGTGTGTCAGACTGCTCACCCTCATCCTAGATATATGGCTCATTGGTTAGAGTCCACGTTTTCCCTGATTTTTCTATATTCAGTGTGAAAGTGTAAAGTCCTTGTTCCGTGAGGAGGAGTAAGATTACTGTTTTTAAATTAAGGAGATGGCCTTGGATAGAAAGTGCATATTTTGACTGGTCAAGTACCAAAAATATGTTTTTATAATTTGAGGGCAAATGAATCCCAATCCAAAGAGCTTGCAGGGAAAGTCCCGATCTTGCTAGTAAAACCAACATGGTCAGAACCTAGCAACCAAATTCTATGCAACTTCATTGGTGAGTTTTTATGTAAGCTACTGAATGATCTAACTTTGTTAATTGCAGTTGATAAGCTTGTAACCAGGTATTTTAGGTATGTTTAGAGAAAAGCAGCAGGACAAGCTTTCTCATACACGCCTCAGACCTGATCTGAAGCAGTCTTTGGATGGGCCAGTGTCTGGTGAATACATGGATCTTCAGAGGAATGTGTAATCACTGGAAAGCAAGGTCATGCACATGTGGAAGGTGAGGTGGAAGTGAGATCCATCAGGATTCTCTCTCCAGTACATTATAAGATTAATTAGATGAAAACAACCTTTAATGATCGATAGACAAGGTTGCCTTCAAACTGGCAGTACGGGTGAAAGCATGTGTAACACATTAGCAGTCTCACAGTATCAAGTCTAACAGGAGTGTTCATATAATAGGTAAGTCGTATGTAACCATGAGGGCTATTGCAGAAATCCCACTTATGTTTGCAAAGTCAACCTTTGAACGTTAAATCTATTTTTTTCTATGTACTTTCTTAGTGGGATTTGAGCCTACAGCCCTACAATGTTAAAACTGTTCCAGTTAAGCTTCCTAATTAGAACTAGGAGGAGGATGTTATTCATCTTGCTCTTAAAAATAATTATGCTTTTATTTATTTATTTATTTTTTTATGGATTCCCAGTTACAGGTGAGACAGCAGCAGGGGACTGGGTATTACGACCCCTTTGTTCTAGGCTTTGGAAACAGTCTCTGGTCTGGTTTCTAATAAGGATTACGTACAACATGGGCAAGCTCTTGAAGTGTGAATGTTTGTTCCATATGTGACTTGGGAAAGCTTTGACTTTGCACTGTCATATTGCAAGCATAGATTATATTCTAGGGTGAATTGCAAGCCCTTGTTCAAATAACCATGACTGAGAAATGTAAAAGTCCTAACTGCAGCCTCTGGATAAAGTAAGAAAAAGAAAGCACTGCAGGTTTTGGCACTTTCCCTCAGCAAAAGGCATTTTTCTGGAAAGAAAATGCCAGATGTGTGACACTTAGCAAACCTGGATTCAGTGAGGCTCTGAAGCAGGGGACAAGATGCTGTCCCTGCCAATATTATTCTAGACTTAGTCATTTAAAACAACAAAAAAAGAGAGACAAAAGAATCAAAATGCACTGGGGTGTGGGGAGCCCAAACCAAGCTAAATTTTTTAATGACTTTTTTTCCTCCTCCCTCCTTCCCGAGCACTTAATTTGTTTTTGCTCTTGCTTATGTTCTGTTTCTTTTTCATATCTTTTGGGGAACTATATTGAGTTTTCACAAGCATGAGTTAGTGTTTTCCACTATCATAAAAGACAGGCTGGTTTACGAATGGGACCACCCAAGTGTGAACTGTTATGTCAAATAGGATGGTGCGGGCGGTCTGGGCTTGCTGCTTTTATTTATTTATTTATAGCTTTGGAGTTGAGTACAGTTCCCAGGAGATTGCCAAAGCTCTGTGGAACAGGGAGTTTATTTCAATTCACCTCCAGCTAATGGATGCAAGCCCAAGAGCTTCAGTTGCTTTTGATCCAACTGTGACTCCAGCTGTTTTTCTTTCAGTCTAGGAATTTTTTTAAAGCAGCTCTATGACAATGGTACCTCTGTTTCATTCTAACAGGACATGCCAATAATTCCATTCTTAAGATGCATAAAAGAGGCTTTTCAAGAAAAACAGTTCTTCAAATACAAGTCAGTGCAGATCTCCTGGTAGGTGTGCATCAGGCCATTCTGAAGGAGTATTGTAGTCTTTTGAATAGTGATGTCCTTTGGAGTCACATGCGTGCCTTGTGTCTCCTTGTGCTTCTGTTCAAGAGTGTGGAGGATCTGTGAACTTACTGAGTTTGTGCCTAGTACTCTTGGCAACAAGATGGAAGCTGGAGAGTGTCTGATCTGCTACTGTTTGTTTCATTGTCAGACTTTTTATGAAATACTTCCCCCCCYCCCCCCCAAACTGCAGGTGCTCCAAAAACTAGGACAGATACTGTATATACCACTGACTAGTAGGGTGGATGTAAACCTACCCAATTGAAAAACTATTCATCTTGTCATTACCTTAGTCACAGGAGGCATCTCTTCTGGCTCAGGAAAGGAAGCATCCCTGGCAAGCTGTCAATTGGTATAAGGCTCAAAATGACATGTCTGGGAGCAATGAAATTTCTCCAAGACATGCAAGATCAGAAGAGAGCCTCAACTGAGGGTTGTGAGATTTTCCTATGTACCACCTCCCTAGCTAATGAGCAGTTTGCACACTAATTTTCTACTGGAAGAAGAGGGTCTTATATTCCTGTTTGTGTTACTACAGTCTCTAGGGATTCTACTGTTGATGGTGACAGAAGTGCAAACAGTGAAGATTTACTTACATTCACTCACTAAAAAAAAAAAAAAAAAAAAAAAAAAAAACCTCCAAAAACAATGACTCCAAATGTGGCTACAGCAGTCACCTAGGGAGCAATTCAGGTGTCTAAGTATAGTGATCTAGTACTGCTTTCAAGACTGTAAGGTATTTGCATAGAGTTGGCAGAAATAATAGCCTATAGGATACCTTTCCCTTTCTGTAGACCAAGTGGGGCACTCTAGGGTGTCTAGAATGTCATTAGACACCTGAATTTAAGTACTTGAAATACTCCTTTGATAGTGTCTGGGATTTAAAACATAATAAATAAAAGATAGTTGAATATAGAGGAGCACTCTTCTAGGTACAGAGCTCTTTACTAGTGCGATAAATGAGATGCTTCCTTCATTTGAGAACTTAAGGGCAATATTGCAAGTGTTGGATCTACACTGTCAAGTATGGGTGCCAAGGAAGACACACAACAATGTGTTTTACCTATAGGTTTTTGCCTACAGCTTTCCAAGTGAGGAATGACCACTCATACCTTTTCTTTTTCTCTCTGCTCCCTCTGTATTCAGTCTCTTTCCAAAGGCAACAGGTTTAATGTGGGATGATTGAGAAGCCCATGAAGGTCATGCCAGAGCTGCTCTGGAAATGTTATCTGTTTTCCTTCCATTGCATGCAAGAAGTTGTAGACAATTGTACTTACCTACCCTCTTCTACGTTCTGAAGGAGTCCAGTCCCTTTCCCTCTTCTTTTTAAAGAGGGCATACTCAAAACTGGCTTTTTTGCTTCATCTCAGAGGAAGAGCTTCAACAGGAGGAGCTTAATTGTGTGTGTATATGCATATATAATGCACGTATGTATATGTATGACCAATTGAAAATATGTAGGTAGGGCAGTAACTTCATTACTGTGTCACATATCCTCAGGATTTTTTTTAACTCTGCACTTGCAGGAAATGCACATACGTTTGTACTAACACAGCTGAGACTTACTGGAGAGCAAAAGTATTACAACATATGTCTGTCTGTATCTAGATAGCAGGCAGTTAGCAGCGTATCACACCAGGGAACTAAATAAGCCTCAAGTTTATCTACTTTGTGTTCTCAGCCTGTTTGTGTCTCAGGTTGTGTCCGAGTTGTGAAGAAGACACATCTCTCATCTGTTATAGCTCTTTCTCTGTTCATTCACCCAGATATCCTTCTGAAAGAAACTAGGAGGTGGGGAAGAGCAGGGAGCAGAAATAATGCATGCTTGGATCTTGAACTCCCCAAAAGTCAGTAAGACTTGTAAATTTGCATGGACCTGAGAGTTAGGAAATACTTTTATGAACCCATGGTTTAGAAACATCCTCAGGAATCTATAATAAATCAGTGTTTATCCTATTGTGTGAGGGAATGTTCAAAATAGCAAAAATCATCTGAGAATTGTTTCTTCCTATCACAGCCATTACCAACTTAGTGCTATCAGATATGACTGTAACAATCTGAAGTTGTCTAACCTTGATAGTCCATCTGCTTATCAGACCTTGGGATCAGTAAGTAGTACAGCTCAGATTCAGTTTGTTATTCTTTTCCAAAGTCTCTCATTAATGAAATAGTATTAGAGCAACCTGATGGTCCTTGTGGCTCTGAACGGGTACCTGAACACTGCTAACATCGAAAAAAAGGAGTCAACTTTTGTGACCATAATGTCATCCAGGACATTTGGTGCACAAACTGAAAAGCCTGTTCACTACTGAAGTTCTTAATACTTCTATGAAAATGCTTTGGTCTTTTGTTTAACTCAGCTGAAGTATGCTTAATCAGCAGTTCTGATGTGCATCCCCTGGAATTGTCTTCCATCATTGGACACTGGCCAAATATTTTAGGAACTTAATGTTCTTGGTGACTTAAAACTCACTCCATCAGACTTGGATGGCATTTGTAGCATGCTTCTATAAAGGACTGATATCAGACACATATAGGCTGGTAAGCAAAGCAACTGTATGTTGTGAAGCAATTTGCACTTCTGGATCAGCTGATAAATCTGGAGTATCAGGACTCCCATCTCCATTCAACTGATGCAGGATTCCCTGCTCACCAGTGACTTGCATTAGAATCTATGTTGACCCCTCACTGATGGAGGTATAAATTATGTTATAGTAAACTATGATAGTTTGAGGTGTATCTGCTGTGGCACCTAGACCTCTGTCCTCGCTTTTGGACTTTCAGGTACTGTCAAGTTCAATAGAAGAACTTCTAGAAGAGTTGAGTTTATTGCACCCTTCATGCTCCTCTCATGGGAGGAGGAGAAGATGGGATGTATGTTTGCCCCATGATGGACCAAGGTTTTCAAGAGATTCTGAGTTTCCCACAAGAGAGGTACAGACATCAGTGGTGTGATCTGTGCTGACTGCAGTGTCTCAAAGAGCTAGGGTTACTGGTAAGCTAAGTGACCTTCTTTACTCTACAAACACTTTGGGCATCATGGAATAAGAGGTGTATTTTGTTTTCAAAGTACTGGAGTTCAGAGACAATAGTATCTTTTATGGGATCCGTAGGATTTACTGACTTTGTTACAACTGGCTTGCAAAGCTGCTGTTATCCTATTTCTCAGAAGTTTCTGGGATCACTGTCTTGACATTAAGCGTAGGCACTAGCTGAGTTAGAAATTAGTAACACCTGAATACACAGAAAGCAGGAAAGTGATAAAATGGAAGTAAATGTCAAGGGCCCAATCCATCTTAGTGTAGGATGCAAGCCAATTTCAAAGGGGGTTCTGTTTGGTGAGTGAAGTGCTTACAGGATCAAGTCCCAAGCTGTACACGAGCACGTGCAAAGCTTTGAAGAGGCATGGATTTTAAGCTGTTTGCTTCCAGAGCAGAAATGTGTGTTGTGTGATTGTACTCCAGCCACTGATGCAAGTGTATGTTACAAGGGGAAAAACTGCCAGCAACACTTAGGGCGAGTACCTAGACCTACAGCGTGTGAGGCAGAGCAAACATCCCCTTTCTCCAAGCAAAACATATCAATCAATTTAAACTTTTTTTTTATAGACTATCCTTTTTCTTCAAATAATACTTCTACACATAGCTCAGAGCAGCAATATTGGCTGGAGGCATTATGGCGATACAGTGTAAAAGCTGTAACATACAGCAATGTGTTCATGACAGCTTGGAGAGCAATGGAGGTGGTAACTGGGAACCTGTGCTAAGGCTTGGGAAGCCCCATGGCTGGTTTGGGGTACTGTCACAGCATTGCTTTTACTGTCTGGATGTTCTGGGCTGCGAGGTGCTGTCAGCAGTGCCTGCAGCTCCCCTTTGCTGACCTAAGGTGCTGGCTCTGCAGTTCTTCTGAGTGAAGAAGTGGCTGCTGGTCACACCTCAACCTTAATAGCATCGCCTGCTTTCAACCACTAGAGTTTGACCCAGATCAGTGTTGTTTATTTCAATTCTTTCTGTCCCGTGTCCCACATACATAACCCTTTAAGGGTTGATTTGTTAAGGTCCTAAGCTCTAGCCTAATTCTGTTCATATCTTTTAATGAATGTGTATGGTAACAGGAAATTTTGGCGAAGAGCTTCTTGTCTCAGGACAAATCAGTGTTCAGAAAGGTTAATTTTATCAGTATGGTTAACCTCCCTGCTTCCATGTATCCCAAGGACATCAGAGAAGTTCATTTTGCATGCTAGTGAGTTACAGTCTCATCCTGTCAAGTTTAGGGAATCAGAGAAGCTCATCACTTGTCAGGATCAAGCCCTTGTTTTCTGACTTGAAGCTCTGTTTCTCCCTCAATACTTTCTAGACCAGTGGGGATGACAGTTGTTTACTATCATGTGCTATTTTGAGTGGTCTCTATGTTGGATAGAGCTCTGGATCAGACCTTCTTGGAGCTTGCGTGAGATGCATCTGCTGGTTTGTAGGTGCCAGGATGACCCTTTGGACAAAAGTGAATTTCACCTCGGGGGAAACTACATGATATATTCTCTGGGAATAAAATCTGCAGTTAATCAACCTTCTCCTCACCCTGTGGTTACAGTGGGTGAGTGTTTGGCAGCAGGCTGTTTTACATGCCCCTGAATTTATCACTGACCCTGTAAATTAATGGGAGCTACAGCACTTTGGGATCAAGTTGTTATTGTCTAGCTGGACACACTAATTAAACTTTTTTGTAGTTGGCTTTTAATCAGTTGCAATATTTGATGTGTAGATGACTTAAGTCTGCTTTAAAAAAAATAGATGTTTTGAATTACCTATGATCTTGTACAAAGTGAAACTATTTGCCCAACCCTGTGGTTACCTTAGAGACTTGTTGCAAACAACAGATATAAGCATGAGCTTAATATGAGGAATGTCTAAAGGACAAGTATGTAAGCATTGAAAACAGGAAAATGCAACAGCCTCATTGCAACATCTGTCAGAAAGTAGGAGATATCTGCAAAATTTCCATTTCATTGTATGGTTGGTCCAAGCCTCTCCTAGCACTTTAGCCTCTGTATGTCGTCCAGAAGGGCATTAAGTATTTCAGTCAATATTTGATCATGTCTTTCTCTCTGATCTGCCAGAATGCTTTGTTTGAAGGCAGAAAAGATCTGCTTACTTCAGACAATATGGGGAAAAGTTTGTTCTTAGCATTTGGGAAATAGCCCAAATCCTGCAGCCCTAACTCAGATTTTATTTGGGGTCACAAACACTGTAGAATTTGCCCTGTGTAAAGGCTCCTGCATTGTTGTAATTTCGGTACTTATGTGTAAAACTTGAAGGTCACAGTCTGTATTAAGCTTTCATTTACAAACAGCTAATGGGTGTTTAAGGTGGTTATCCAGTGTATTCTAGATATTCCTAAGAACATAGGTGTAATTTGTTATTCAGGTTTATAAGCCACTTATTAAAATATCTGAATCATTTGAAACTAAGCATTGCTAATAGAATATTAATGTATATGGTAATAACATGTGGTTAACCTAGGATCCCAGTCCTTTAATAAACTTCTCCCAGATGGAGCTGGGAGTTCATCCATCTCCCTACTCATGTATCTCAGTTTCTTCTAGAGAGAGGTCCCAAAAGTAGCTGGGATCTGCTGGCATGGATCCATTTGAATGAGTGGAGCCTTAGGTGGATTGTTCCTTTCTCGTACATGCATACATACAGTGGAAAAGAACAACTAACCAGCAGGGTCTAAGTTTCTCAAGCACTAAACTAAGAAATAAATAATGAACTCCAGTTTCAATAGGAGAGGATTAGCTAGTGGCTGTAGCAATGTTTGTATTTATTTTGAGATTAGGKTTTTTTTTAAGGAATTCTTGGTGTATCAGAAAGAGGGTGGTGGTATTTTCAGAGCTGTAGCTTAGATAATACCTAATCTTTTGCTTATCTGTCTATATATCCTAGGGATCTATCTTTCTGCGGGCATCCATGTTGAAAGCATTCAAAGCAGCAGCTAATGAGATCCTTGAAGTTTTCAGTCAAATTTCAAAGCTACAGGCTTTGAAGAGGAGGAGGAACTCTGTTTTCAGGCTGATCTGTGTGGGTATTTTTGAAGCCCACCTATAAAACCCTGTTGCACCTCGCCAAAGGAGGGCTGCAGGGAGGCCGTCAGTAAGTAAATGAGTGGCAGAGTGGCCTCCAGGCACARCTAGGGTAATAACCTAGGATAAAAAACCCTAAGATAAAAAACCCTAGGATAACCTAGGATAAAAAAAAGCATACCACAGAGGGGAAGGGTTTGGGTAAAACCTATTTAAGTGATTTATCTAGCTGAAATGACTGTTTCCCAGGAATGGTGCACAACTGAGGCTTCATAATTTCGGGATCATGACCCGACTGCAGTAGGTCAGCTGCTTACGTACCAGGACCCTCCAACTTTGTCCGTCTCCCTTGTATTTTACCTGTGAATAAACTAGGTGGCTCCCACCTAGCTAGAAACCCGCCCCCCCCCCCCGCCCCAAACCAGAGTGAACCAGTTCAAGCCAGGTGCTGCGCATGAGCGACACGCCCAACAACAGGCTAATAAAGCGCTGTGATTGGCTGGCTTGAACTGCAGGGGTGGTGGTGATGGGCGTGGTAGGCTGGAGATGCCTTGGCGAGGCGAGGGCAAGGTAGCCCCTGGGCTATCGAAGCGGGAGGCGTTGTTATTTTTTTAATAGAAATTAAAGATCACCCCATAGTAATAGAGGGAGTTAACCGCGTGCGAATCCTCCTTCCAGTGAGGATCTGAAAGTAGTCAACGGACACACCATGGCGCGTTACAGTGACCTGCCTGCGTGTTAAATGCTGCTGGTTCTCTGTTCACCCCCCAAATCATCTGCGCTTTATTTACTCTATTCTGTTTTGTTATTCTATTTTGTACTTATTTATTCCATTTTTCCAGGTGTGGAATATATAGATGACTTGAAAGGAGAACTCCATGGGCAAAATCATCAAAAACCCTTGTTTAAGGGGTTCATATAGACTGTAGTGGATTTTCGTGTGCAATACTGTGTTTCACTTTAAGTAAAATTGAGCTGCAGCTATAGCATGTTTTACATCTTCTTGAGAGTCTCCTTTGAAAGGGAAGTTTTATGTGGGATATCAGAGGATATTGCTAACTGATACTGAATACTTAACGTAAGGTTCCTAGACTTCAGAACTGGTAGGAGTTGTTTAGTAGCATGACGGCTTTATATTCATCTAGCTGATAGCTTTCATGTTCATTCTGGTTTTCAGTACAGAATCTAAAACTGTCATTTTAAATACTCAACTAAATTGCCTGTGCAATTGGTACAATCTGTAGGATGGCAGCCACTTCAACAGTGTCAGTAATTCATGGCCCAGGAGAACATGATCTGTTGTATGCCTACATACATGTTTTGACACAAGCTATAGGTGGAAGGAAGATGTGCATTTAGATGAGGTCTTGGAGACTTCAAAGTTTTTTTTGCTGTTTGGAATAATAATTCATAAAATAGCCTAGTTTCTCTGAGGATTAGGAGAAAGGGTCTTTAAGGTTGTAGAAAGAAGGGTTCAAGAACTTTGCAATCTAATATTATTCTCTGTCTTGTTTTCCTCTCTTCTTTCCCATTATAAGTATAGGGTATGTACCAGGCATTACCACATGTTTCTGGGCTTCACTGGTGTAAGAGGTATTAAACTTGCAGCCTCCAGAATCACTAGTTTGACTTCTGTCTCAGGATAACTAATTGATATTTGTTGAATAATTTTACTAGTAATGGATTTTCTCATTTATGAGCTTGAAAGCTGTCCAGAAGTAATTCACATGAATAACTGGTGCCAAACAACAGAAGCACAAATAGGATTTTCCATTCCTAAGCAATTTTATTTTCTCTGTATTATTTTTGTGTATTTTAGGGGGAGAGATCTGGTTATTGTTATATGACATGCTAAACCTTCAAATGAAGTAGTGTGGTGTTGTCATGGCATCCAGTCAGTAGCTAGGAAATGAGACCAAACAAGGTCAAGTTGTAATGAGAGAGACGGGAAGTTCTTCAACTGCTGAGGCTTATGTATTCCTGAGGATTTGTCCTGCCTATAGCCGAAGCTTGCCCTTCGATGTATCAGCATCACTGAGAAGTTCTAAACTCCTATAGCCAGACACTGTCCATGTTTTCAAACTAGATTTTCTCTCTCCTCTGCAAATAGTGGTTTTGCCCTTGCATATAAGAACAGGCGAACTTTACAAGAGTTCTGGATTTGCCTAGCTCTGTTACATTCGAATTCAATAGGAATTTTACACAGGATGGGTGTCCTTCTACTATAATCATTGTCAAGGCTTGGCATTGCTGCAGTACAGGGAAAACACTTGAAAATATTCCTTAGGGCCCACAATGTTTAAGGTATGTGTAAATCTGTGGAGTTACTTCACTGTAAGTTGAGTTACAGTGTGAATTTCACTGTGTATGAAATACTGACTCACCTCTTAGCATTCTGATTGTGTGTTTATGTAGCTCTCATGTAATTTTAAGTGTAACTTTGCTCAGAGTTGCTCAATGGGATCCCTGACCRTTGTTTGTAACTGCCCCAGAATGATGCTGCTGAGTGGTGTTTTCTCACTAAATACTTTTTGAGGCAACTTGCCCAGAGACATCACAATTGAACATCATGTAGACCTACCAAGTGTTGCATTTCATGTATTGGATTTTTGCCTCTGTATTGAGTTCTTTCATCAAAGCAGTGCCCCCTTACTCCCAATCCCATCCCGATACACCCTTAATTACTATGTCAGCCTGCAGCACGTGAGACCTGGGAATGGCAGGTGAGATACGGCATTCTGCAGCTGTGGAGTAAATGGGCTTCCTGTGTGGTACAGCTCCATTGCCTGAGACTATTTCCATCATACGACTCGCTAGTGAAGGAGGAGGCTCCCTTTTCATGTATGTGGCTCAGTGTATGGAGCTTCTTATCTTAGGTCAAAAGGCACTCAAGAGACCTGCACCTGGTAACCACACATGTTGTCTGACATATAGGCCAAATTCAAATCAGTGGATCACTATCAAGTTTCTTGTATTCATAAATGTATYCCCAGTAGCGTATGGTGATTATAGTTTGGTTTTAAGAATACTGTTAACATTCGACCCTTCCACAATATAACAAATTATAATTTGGTCAATTATTGTGCAGAGGCAGGACTATCCTTTTGAAAGTTGAAATGATTTAGCCAAATGAATCTGTTGCACTGAAAAAACATATTTTTTCCTGCTGTGTCCCAGACACAACATATTCATATAGGATATTCCTTTTGAAAATCTTCCTGGCATGTGTATATTTTTACTTGTGCTTAAGCAGTGAGCATGTTACCTAATTACTTAGATAAAAACAATGTTTTGCTATAAATTGTGTGGGACGGAATTTTGTGTGTATGTATTCACATGTGGCTTGCGTAATGAGAGAAAAACAAGGACACCTGGTAAGCAGGCTTTTTAAAAAGGATTAAATTCAAGCATCTCTGGATGTGTCGTTACAGATGATCCTAAGAAAAACTCATTTCAATGCTACAGGGGCCTCTGTATGTGCATATTTAAATAAGAAACAAAGTGACACTCAAGTCAGGAAAAGTGTATGAGTTCTACCACGATGTTGTCTGCTGCACCGTCTTTATGATACGCACTTGAAACCATAAGCAAGAAACTGAGAGATAACACTGCACTATTATGAACCCTTAAATCTGTCCAGCTAACAAGGATGATGATTATATGTTTTTTGTATTAGTTTGAATCACTTGTTGAATTACACAGTGTTTGTAGAAGAAACAACTATCTACCTCCAAGTTATCTACCTCCTGAAGGACAGCTGATGAACTGTGACTAGGGCAGAGAACTGCAGAATGAGAGACAGGAGTGCATGCACAGCACAGCATGGCCAGCGCACAAGACACAAGGTACCAGACAGGGGAGCATGAGTTTCAAGCTCAAAACCATGGACTGAAAAATAGATTGGATTGGGGTGGAAATGACTGTGTTTATGATGTGTTATTTAAGTAACTGTAGGATGGCAGCCTCCAAGGACCCTAGTCATGGCCAGGTCTTCTGAAAGACAGATCCCCCTGAAAGAGATTTAAGCCCGTCTCTGTCTCAGACATGCCATGGGATATATATTGTCTACAAATGTCTTCCCCTCCTCCCTGCCATCCCTGTGTCTGAATGATTTGTCATGTGCATTCATATATAGTTACAAATCCATAAATAGTAGACCAGCTTAAAAAAAGAGGAGTATGAATGGATCAAATGGTTAAATACTGCATTAAAAAAATACAAAAGTTGATTCAGCCACAGGGAAGAAGAGAGTAATGAACTACAGATTGTGCATGGCTGCTTAGTTTGCTGTTCACAGAAAATTGCACGGTTACTCAAGCAAACGGCACATCAGATGATTCATCTCTGATCTATATGACATCTCCTTCAGTGAAGCACACGTGCAAGCTTCAGTCACAGGGACAAGGTCTCACAGATATGTGTCTACAGTTGGCCTAGCTTCAGCAAATACAATATTGATGCTTATTGCAACATGAGTTGTAATACAGGAAAGCTGTATTAACCCCTCTCCCCGCTCCAAACTTTTATAGGTTTAAGGAGACAGGCTTAGTTATTATATCCTATCTTCTTCCTCCTACTCCTCTCCCTTCCTATACCCCAATTTTCTATAGTATCCATTTTCCCAGAAACTCTGCTTGGTTAACAGATTATAAAATGCTTAGAGTGCTTAGACGTACCTACTCATACATTGCCATTTTCATCGCTCCCTTTCATTCTTTGTTCTCCCAAGTCACTCTAGCCTCTCGATGCCTTGCTCCCTAATGTGTTGCATTGCCCCTCAAGCATGGAGATACTATTATCCCTGCTTTTACAAGGGTAATAGACATTCCCCACCCCCAAATACATTTAAGTCTATTTCTGCCTCAGTCATGATATATTCTATATCTCATCTATAAATGTTTCCTTCCAGTTTTTCTTAGACTCTTTTCCAAAGCACCTAATTCACTTAGAATGACGTAGATTCCTCCAGGATTGTGCTGAAGACAGTTCTGTGTTCTCAGCAGCTTCCTGAGTGATCTGTTACAGTGCACTGCTGGTTTCTTCCCCCCTACCTGGGGGGCAAGTTTCTTCCCCCAGCCTTGGGCCTATGGTCTCTTCATAGGTGCCCTTTTCCTTTCCCCTGTCAATAACCCCAAATCTCCTGGGACTCTGCTCCTGCCCCACTCCCAGACCAGAGAGTAGTGAAAGGCCAGTGCTTGCAGAGAGCAGCATATGTTGTTGTGTGTCTCTACCTCACAGTTAGCTTGGGTGTGAGCCAAAGCTGACACTCAGCACTCACACCCCAAGTATGAATATTCATATTGTGGATCATCCGTTGACTTCTTGGAGATTCTCATTCAGTTGTGAGTGAATGTCGTACATGAGAGACTGTGAAAAGGGTTCTGGGACCCTGGGTATTGGTGCTTTCTCATCATCTAGCCTGCATTCTTTGCAAGGAGAGTGGTAAGGCTTTGATACCAGGGTTTGATCTGTACCTGCCACAACTGAAGCCTGAGTTCAAAGTGGAAAATAGCCATATGTGTGAGTGGTGTGTGTGGTGAAGAAAATGTGTAGGAACATGGGATTACAGTACTTTTCCTGATATGGTTGGCAAATGTGACTCTCACTTGCCGTTGATCATGGGAACACCAGAATGAAAACAGGGTTTGATTCTCTGATCAAATCCTCTGATCACCACCCAGTAGTTTTCACCTGTCCTCTTTGGTTTCTATCGTAACAAAGGACCATGTTAAGTGAACTCAGTCTGAAACTGAGGAAGCAGAGGAAGTTGCTGACTCTTGCATCTCAAAGTACACGGACTGCAGTGACTCTCCTGAAAACAACTATCAACTCTCACCTGACTAAGCTGAGTTTAAAATAATGAAGCAGAGGCAAAATGTTCCATCTCTCCCACAATTCAGTGTATCAGCAGGAAAAGTAACTGTGTTCAGAGCTAAAATGTTTCCTTTGCTATACTGGCCTGGCATTTAAGGTGAAAATGCCAGCAGAAGTGCAAATGTGGGTTTATTTTCCAGCCTGTGATTTGACAGTAAGTTTCTGCTAAGTCTCTAAACAGTTTTCTGTCCTGTAAAACTGTGTCTCAGATTTCTTCCTTCAGATGTGAACTGCCAGCTCTGATGCATGTGAGCTGGAGCTGCCTCACTCACTTCAGACCTGGATGGTCCTGAATCAATACAGACATCTTACATCAGCAATAGTTTTTAAGTGCTGCTAAGGGTCTACTTAAACTGCTGACTCATAAACCAAGTTATTTTTGGTACAGGTCTCTGAATGGTGTAGTTTCTAATTAAGTGAATTCCAGCAAATCCTTTATATTATTTGGTTGTGTGACAGTGATGCACAGTTTAGACATACCAAATCCAAGATAGCAGTGGCAGACTTGTAAATGCAGAACAGCAGAAATGGATAGAATCTAATATCACAGCAAAAGATGAGGCTGTGCGCTTCCAGGTTAAAAAATATAATTTTTGCTTCTGAATCAGTGGAAATATTCATCATAAGATTTTAAGTCAAAGCATGGAGCAGGCGTAGTGATAATGCAAAACCACAAGATGACTATATAAAAAGGTGTGAAGCAGATTGTCTTCAAGGGACCTTCTGTCACTTGGCTTGCTCAGGTTAAACTTACTTGCAATGGAACTAATAAGTTGCACTGATAATTTTGCACCCCTCTGCAACAGTAACTGGAAAACAATTCAGTCACCAATGAGCAATAGTATGAGCATGTAGAAAGCAGGAACTGAAAAATCCAAACAGCCCAAATCAAAGACCCAACCACAAAGTTAAATCAGGGAACGGAACATAGGGCAAACCAGACAGTCCAGGATAAGTCACAAAGACCCTGTTTGATTTTTGGTAAGTCACCTAGTTTCTTTGGTTTTTCTCTCCTGGGCCACATAAAAGCAGAAGTGCTGGTCTCCTTCAGGTGGATTTTGGGAGTTGTTTTAACCTGGTCCTGTGAGCAGAAGCTGTTTAGTCATTATATCAGTCGGCTGAAAGTGAACTTGTATGGTAGATCTTGCTTCCTCTCTCCTCCTCTTCCTCCAGCAGTTTGAAGAGACACCATATGATTCATAGGCAGGGGATAGTGCTGGGTATTAATCATGTGTTTGGTCCTTTTCTTTGGCTGTGGACCCCAGAGTTGGAAAACTACAGATTCTGGAGTACAGTCTTCCCATCCTCTCCCTTATTTAAAAAATAATAAAGAAATAAAAAGCTGACTATGAGAGCTGACTAGATAAATCCTTAAGACAGGATGTGGCTGGAGAACAAGAACATGGGATTAGCAAAGGTATTTCTTAACTCCATAGATGTTTTACTCTGGAAAGCTCTAGAGATCTTAACAGATCTTTTGAAAAATGACAAATGGACCTGAATGCTCTGCCTCTGACCTCATCTCTCCTGAGCCTGGAGGCTTGGTTCGGCATCCTTAGGCCTGGCAGCTGGCCTGTCATTGGGCTCTGCTGGTGGTCTGGGCCTGTGCTCAGGAAACCAGTCATTTCTTGAAAATAGCCTTTGCCAATGCATTTTAGCTGCTGAAGTTCCTGACCCAGCCTTATCCAGCTTCTCAGTAGGAAGTTATTCCAGTCAAAAGCATTACTTGAATGTAGGTCCAGTGAAGGAGACTCATTAGATGTTGATGATCTTAGTAATTCTCTTCTGGTTAGCTCTTTTCTAAGCATATCAATCGTGGCACACACATGGTGTGAGAATTGACTGATGTTGTCAAACATAAATCAGTTTTCAGCTAAAACTGTGGAGGTTAAAATGCAGAGTGAGGGTTATAATTATGATGACATTCATAAAGCAACAGGCAATTACAATTTGACACATACAACCCTTGTTTGGCACAAGGTATTTAACATGTGAGCATTTCAATGTGCCTGAACTAGTTAGGTGCATAAGAGCTGCTGTCTTTTATCAAAAGGAAAGCTTCTGAATGCTCCAGGCACTTCTGAAAATGGGGCTTAGGCTTAGCTTTCAGTGTCACTTTCTTGCTGTGTAAACGTTATATGCTTTTGAAAACAGCTTTCGGAAAAGGAGAAAAGTCATTCCTGAATATTGTGCAATCTACCTGAAGATGCATCAAAAAGTTCTATGTAATCTCAAGTCAGATATATCCTATCTGAGAAAACAATAAGGAAAAATGCCAAATCTGTTAATCTGTCATGAATTACAGGGTATTAACTGAATATACCATCAAGATTTGATAACTTGCTTATTTTGTTAATTAAAAAGTGCAAGCACATTATTTGTAAATACTTAAAATCTTACAAGTAAATAATATCTAAGTAGATCAATGTATACAGTATATCAATATGCTATTTAGCTTTGCTTTGTAAATGACCTATGGAAGAGGTAAGAGTAGTTCTGCCCAGTGAATTTCAAGAAAAATAGTAGTAGTAAAATCTCTTTGGCAGAAAACAAAAATCATGACATTGATTGGTATGGTTTTGGCATACCTCTGCTATGGATAAGAAGGGGAGGGAAAGATGCTTTCCTTTTGGAGAGGAGGTCGAAACTAAAGAAGGTAGGGTAGGATTTGAGCTTTTTTGTGTGATAGTCAAGATAGATTTCAAGGGAATGGTTTGGAGTGCAGCTGCCTTATGTATAAGAGCCATGTAAACCATGCCTTCTAGGTCTACCCTACCTGAGAGCATTAAGAGCAGAGTTGTCCTGTCACTCCTCAGTTCTTTCTTACATCCTGGTGATACCAGACATAGTCACTTGATGAGTGTTATGCCATTCTGATAATTTTATTATGAGTTTGTGTAGTTATAATGATTAGCTGTGAAAGGTTGGCTAGGAGGAAGTACATGAATAAAACAGCCATTGAAGCTGAAGCTGCTGGGGAAGAAGAAGGTAGGAAGATACTATAGTACCTCCAGAAAGTATTTACTGGAAAGTCTGCATTAGTTGAAATATTTGTAAAAAAAAAAATTATTGTAATTGATTCTTAAGATTTTTTTTG